>NC_085140.1:281609569-281909569 GCF_024139115.2 Armigeres subalbatus
CTAGAAGTTACGTATTGCCGATAGTCGATCCATGGAGCGGTGAGCACAACAGCACGAGAAGTAGTAGGCACTGCACAGAGGCGACCCAGGACGGGTTGGTTTCATGTGGAGTGTCATGTCAAATAGTGACAGACGAGAAGAACGTTGCCAGAAGCCGGATTTACCAGATCTAATAGAGATCGGTACATGGAAGCAAGAGCAGACAAAAAACGAACCCACCGAATACGAAGTACAAGTGAGGCGCAGGAAAAAAGGGAGCAGAACGATATGCAGAGGTTATCTGTCAATGGCGTGCGGAGAAAGACAACGCCATCTACCGTCATGTGCAACGACCAAGAAGGGAATTTCCTGACAAATAAAACCTAAGTGGCTGCCAGGTGGAAGCAACACTTCTAGATTTTGTTGAATAGTGGAAGTGAGGGTGCATCGGTGAGCAGAAAAAATATTAGCGACGATTGACAAGCTGTGGAGTTACCTACACTAGATGAGGTTAAAAAAGTTGTTAAAGAGCTAAAAAACAATAAGGCTTTGGGGAAGGACCAGCTCCCGGCTGAACTTCTCAAACATGGCAGTGAGAAGCTTCATGCAGTTCTGCACCATATTATGTCGAAAATATGGGAAGACGAGGAAATGCCTGCTAGTTGGTTTGACGGCCTCATTTGCCCTCTCTTTAAGAAAGGGCACATAACGTTGGACGGATCGAAATCAAGTGTAATAGCCTATTCAGATTGGGCTATTTATGACTTTGTTAAGTGAGAGGGTATCCATTTATTACGAGGTGTTCAGACTGCAGCAAGATAATATATCTTGACGTTTCCATGTTTCCTCATTTGCACGCTAATACAGGGTTGAATTCAAGGAGTTTTAAAATTTAATTTGCGAAATCAAGCATTTGTGTGGCGACAATCGACATTTTTCTGAACAAAGTTCCTACGAAAAAAAATATAAAAAATATATGAAAAGGGATTTTCGAAGAATATTTGAAGCTCTCATTAAGGATAATGAGCGAAGCTACATTCAGTTGGGTGCGCGTTCTTCGGGGAATCAGACTATTCCTCAATTTATTTTAAGTTAAAAGTATTTTGATTCTGTACTATGATCGAACGGAGATTTGATAGAAAATTTGATACTTTTGGGAATTCCACAAATAAATAAAAAAAGGACGATTGGACCAATTTTCAAGAAATATTATCGAACTAAAATGTATTTCCACCAGTATCTCATTGTATGAAAAATGGAAACTGAACCATTGCGTTCTACTCGACAATCAATGATACAGCTTCTATCAAAATCGAATCGTGTAAATGTGATATAATTTAAACTGGATTTTGGATGAATTAATGCATTACCAATCCATTATTTAAGGTTATTCTACTTTATATATACATCCCATTCAAATCGTACAGTTGTCCCACGTGAAAATGTTGAACTAAAGTATATTAAGCCATTCAAGGAGCAGAATTGAAATATGAAATCATGTTTATTCATCAAATATATTCGTTTTACAACATTCCTACGTTTTAAATTGTCTTCGCATTGGCCCTTGAACTTTGAAAATTTATTCGATTTGTTTTATTAAATCTAGGTTTAAGTAAATACTTCATTTTAATTCTAGAGAGCATCTGTTTTTAAACAATTCATGTTGAATAAGTGGAGAATAAATAATTATCATCAATATTTTCAGCATATAAATGCTTTCTCAAAAACCATAACAATCCGAGTTATTCTTCAGCGCTCAGAAGATTTCCATCTAACATGCATTCGACCCTGCTGCGACAGAAAGAGCATGATCAACTACGAAACGAGATGAAAACAGAGAATTTTCTCTCTGGCAAAGAGCGTGACGCTTGTCAGTTTGTTTTGTTGAATTTCTCCCTGCATTCCAGTTAGAACGAAAGCTCTCTCGTAATAATTGTTCGTAATAAATTCTTTTTGACTCTTTTTAGCGGGTATCTTTGACAGCGCAAAATGTATGGAATATTACGTAAATAATGACATCATAAAGCGTATTTACCCTGAAACGCCAATTATTATGTCATTAATGGCGTAATCTAGGCTATAAGGGTTGCGGATGAAATATCGACGTCATTTGTTACCTTAGATGGATTAAAGCAGGGTGATGCACTCTGGGGCCCTCCTTAGCCGTGCGGTAAGGCGCGCGGCTACAAAGCAAGACCATGCTGGGTTGGCTGGGTTCGATTCCCGGTGCCGGTCTAGGCAATTTCGGTTGAAATTGTCTCGCTTCCCTGGGCATAAAAGTCATCGTGTAGCCTCATGATAAACGAATGCAAAAATGGTAATGCTTAGAAATCTGCAGTTAATAACTGTGGAAGTGCTTAATGAACACTGTGCGAGGGGCTCTGTCCCAGTGTGGGGATGTAATGCCAATCAGAAGAAGAAGAAGATGCACTCTCGAATCTACTGTTCAATATAGCGCTCGAGGGAGCAAAGAAGTGGTACCATTATCACAAGATCGCATATGCTCCTGGGATTTGTGGACGATATTGATATTATCGGGATTGATCGCCGTGCCGTGAAAGAGGTTTGTGTGCCTTTTAAGAGGGAGACAGCGACCCTAGTAGCACAACTCACGTGGATTTGGTTGCAGCAAATTTGGTCGCATTTGAGTTAGTGTAACTGCTCTACAACATGTGTGTTACTAGGGGAGGATTGGACTCACAATAAATACCAGCAAAACGAAGTACATGGTCGCTGACAACGTGGGTTCATTAGTGGTGGTGGTAGCGAAATGGTGCTGGATGGTGAAAAATTTAAAGTGGTAGATGAATTTGTGTATCTTGGAACATTAGTGACGTGCGATAATGATGTTACCCGCGACGTGAAAAGGCGTATTGCAGCTGCAGATAGACTTATTTCGGACTTCGTAACCAGCTTAAGTCCCGTAGTCTGCAAACGAAGACAAAATTCGCGCTGTATACTACTCTGATTCTTCCAGTGGCTTTATACTGCCATAAAACATGGACGTTAAAGGAGGCTGATCGGAGAGCTTTCGGAGTGTTTGAGCGTGAAATGCTGCGGACAATACTCGGCGTTAAACAGGAGAACGGTATCTGGCGGCGTCGCATGAATTACGAGTTGTACCAAGTGTATAAAGGGCTGGATATTATTAGGCTTATTCAACATGGCAGACTACGGTGGGCTGGTCACGTTGTTCGTATGCCGGAAGAACGTCAAGCGAAGATAATATTTAGTAGAGAACCTGAAAGAGACCGCAGGCTTCGTGGAAGGCCGCGTACACGATGGCTTTTCGTAGTTTAAGAGGACCTGAGGGCGCCCAATGTTCAGGGCGACGGAAGCGATTGGCCCAGGATCGAGTCCAGTGGAGAAGGATACTCCATTCGGCGTTGGTTCATCGAAGAGCTGTAGCCCATCAGATATTAAGTAAGTAATACTTTGAGGCGTTAAAAGTATGGGTGCTTTAGGGAAGTTGACCTTGAATAAGCCAAAAAAAATGATTGAGCAAATAAAAATTGTTGACGGGAAAGTTCCTGTAATACTTTGAGGCGTTAAAAGTATGGGTGCTTTAGGGAAGTTGACCTTGAATAAGCCAAAAAAAATGATTGAGCAAATAAAAATTGTTGACGGGAAAGTTCCTGTGGTGAAAATTACACGAATAAAGTCAAAATGGGCATTTAACAGCAAGTTTTCGGAATATGAGTCATTTAGAAATTGAGTCAAAACGGAACGTTGGCGCCTGTCTCATCATCTCAGGTCCGAAATAAAATATTTTATGACCAACCGAAAAGCAATGGTAACTTGTTTGATAGAAAAGTAGATGCATAAGTATTAGATTGCTAATGGCGCTCTAAATCTTGTAATCAGCATGGCTCAAGACGGAACTAATTGGATAACAACGCCTCTACACTCAAACAACGACGGTTAGATTTTCAAAAAATCTGTATAAGAACATTCAAAAACTTGTTTAAGAATTAAGCGTACCGTGGTCCGGGGGAACATTGATCATTTTTACCATTTTCAAGAAAAGATTAAAATATTGTTTCCTGTTATCAAAATTACTTATTGTGAGTTAAGTATCTTAATATTCACTAAATTTGCTGCTGAATGACATAATCTACGGATGAATTTGCATTTATTTTTCGCCAAAATTATAAAAATAGAAATCAACATTATTTTTGAACTCTCAGTAAGCTGTGCAAAAAAGCACTTAAAATAAATATAATAACAAAAAATAGCTCGTAGCAATAGTTAGGGACACGACAGGTATTTCCGTCCATCGTCATAGGGGCTAAAACCATCGAAAGCAACATCCATTCGCTAGAGCTCCACTATAGCAGAACGTATCTCTTGAGCTTAAGATTTGATACGAATGAGTTTGTCAAAAAAGTGTCTCCTTTATTGGTTTTCAATACTATGACGAAAAGATGAAAATACCTGCCTTAACCCTATATGATAAGTCATTTTATTTTCTTGGTTGATTTATAGTTTTGTTTCTAAATTTTGATTTGTATTGTTGAAAAACCAGATGATTCCACAAGCGGTGATGATACATTTTTCGAAACAATTTAGGGACCGTACACATATTACGTAAGCACTTATGGGGGGAGGGGGGGGGTCTGTCATTATCTTACGCGCATATAAAATAAAAATTTGATGGGAAAAATCTTACATGGGGAGGGGGCCGAAAACCCAGAAAAAATGCTTACGTAATAAGTGTACGGCCCCTTAGGCACTTTGCCTCAGCGTAAGAGATTTCAACTATAGTTACCTACCTTAAGGCGTGTGCATGCGCTTGCTCTATAGATAAATGATTGATCAAAGTTACCCCAAATTGAAAAATCAGTTTAAAGTTTAAAGTTATCAAATAATCAATAACAACAGCCTTCTACATGTAGCAGTTCTCGTTTTAAAAATATGAAAACAGACATGATTTCACTTACGGAAGAAATATTTACAAAACAATAAAAAAAATGATCAATATTCCCCCGGATGTGTATGCAAAATTGCTAGATTCTTATACAAAAACTGTAAGCTGCTAAAGCTTGCAAAATTTTAAGGTTTCACACTTTTTTTTATGAGATTTTTTTAATAAGAGCATCTGTATGATAGTGTTACAGGTTTTGCAGGTTCTTATACAGAAATGTTAGAAAATCTAACATTCAGATTCACCGATTGGGTGTAGCGTTCTAATACATACTTATGTTTCTACTGATGGAAATGCTTGCCAGCGTGCAGGTCTTTGTAATCTGTCACTCAATGGCGCAAATTAAACTGTGATTCTTCTCCTACATTTTCTACATTTTTTTATTTGATAACCGCTTAAGATTCAATACCGGGCTTAAAAGGAATGTGCAGCTGCAACTTCCCGACAAATTCAGCCCAAAAAAAACGAGAATCTAGATTCCACTGGCCATTTATCATAGAAAAATGTTGATTTATGGGCATCGCGCAGGATGAAATCAGAAAAAATAGAATATCTGTTCCAATTATTAAACAATGTACTAGTCGTCGAGGATGATCATAGTTTTCATTTCGTTGTTGTTGCAATGAACTTTGTTCATACCACTAAGAATTTTGATTTTTTCAACACAAAATCGATATGAAGCGTATGTGTGTATGTTTCCATTCTATCTCCCACTGTCAGTGCTTTTATGGAAGAAACATGTTTTCATTTTTTTGTTGATATTTTCAATATCCATAGAAGAAAACATTTTTAGCCCTGGAGATAGAAGGTGACAGCTCTAACGTGCATCCAAAGACCCTATTACAAAAAGCTACAGACTAATGATATACATCTTTAATCCAAGCACGTATTTAATAAAATCAGTTTCAATAACAGCATGGAACGGACTCACACATCTGCAGCCTTAGTAATTGCGCATCAAGCCAAATGCCGTTCAGATCATTAGCTCCATCGGAAGATCATACTCTTATTTCGAATGCACTCCAGCACTTCCAGAATGCAGCGTACGTGCCTGAAGTCTCATCCAGCTATAATTCTCCAGAATATAGAGGAAAACATTTTCTGGAAAAAAAAACTTGTAATCCCCCACGTTTCTAATATATCCTGAGTGAACAACACAACATCTATTTGCAGCACACCTAAATTTCAACCAAATGAGCTGACATTTTTACCAGAGGTCAATTTTAGCATAAGAATTGTGAATACCAGTTAACCGATCGATTTGAAGACACTTTTTGAAATTTAAACAGATCTAACTCTACAATGAATCAAAATGAATTTAAGAATATGATACTACCACACAAATTCACTATGCTGTTCACCCCGCCCTACCCTAGAGTTCATCTATCAGTGCTCAAGGCGAGTGGAAGGTGTTGTGATGATGATCCACCACCACCGCACCGCTCAGAAGAAGTGTCAGAAAGAGGTGGAGATTGAAATCAAACCGTCGATACCGCTTTCACGCAGCAGCATAAGGAAAAGGGCAGGAAAGAAAATATTCGCTGCTGCTCAAGCACTGGTGACCGAACGAAACGAAAATGAGGTGTAAATTAAATGCCTACAAACCTGTGTATCGACCGCGAGCCGCCATGCCCGTCATGTCGCGGGTCGGGCTGAACCATGTCATAAGTCTGATTAAAGCCAAGTCATTTCCAATAATTATTTCACGCGTAATCATTATTTACAATATTAAACACCAAAATGAGCTGGTGCATGGATGAGAAGTTTTTTTCCGCCGCGATATACCTTTACCTGATTGCCCTAAATGTAAAAGACATGCTGGAAGACAGACTGCAGAAGTAGCAGATATGCACGCTTTAAAATGCGGCGATACATTTGTCAGATAATTGCTTTGCACTTGAGCAAATGTGGTTCGGCTGGCTTCTAACCAAGATTTTCGATGCCAATTGATAGATAGGTGAGTAAAATTTTGAAAAAGTCGAATTAAAAATATTTCTTAAATTGTTGGTTAAAGAGGATTTCGCACAAATGTGAATTCCCGAATGACGATACATAACATGTTTGAACAAAATGATTTTTTATTTAATTGGCATACAATAAATTATTTCTTCTATATTTTTCCCCTTTTGTTCTACTGACATAACATCTCCAGATGTGGCATGTGGAAAATTATTTCAGGCATATAGTGAAATGTATTAATTTGTCATAAAACGAGTTAGCACTCTCTGATTTAACCAAGTGGTGTAATTAAACGAGACAGTACTAACCCATTTTCATATCCATATTCAATAAATAAACGTATACACAAAATTTGCATCAAAGCCGCGTTAATCGATTACAAATAGTTCGGAATTACACATATCTGTTTGAAAAGTCTTGCTAATTCCAAACCCAGTCGTGTGGTCCTATTTTCTAGATGGGTGTGGCGTTGTATCCTATATTTTTCTGCTGAATGAATGATTTTTTCAATTCATAATAAACTTTCTAATATATTTCCAAATCAACCAAAATTAACGTACGAAAACCCGTTAAGCTCAGGGAAACTCAATAATGAAGCTCCCGTTAAAAGAACGCACTCTGTCTGGTCACGCCACCGACTGTAATTATTTAAGACAAATGGCCTTTTAGCGGGCACGTGATCGATTGCCATCATCATCGGAACGAAATTAGCCGGTAGGATTCCGCACGACCATGAAATGTCCGCCATATGCTATCGCGCCGTATGTATGTCGGTGTCAACTTTCCCGTGTAACGGTTACTCGTGTTTGACTAATACCTCACACCTCACTATTTGCCAGCTCATATTATGAAGTGAAACACATTTTATTCAAATTATGAATGCCTTATAGCTCACAGTGTTAAAAGAAATGTGGTAAACAGTGTTTTATAGTTAATTTATACAATTACATTAAATTAAATTAAATTGTCAAATAAATATAGGGGAAACTGGACACACATGATCCCCCCCTGTTTTCTCGAAAACTAATCATATTTTTATACCAGTGATATGTTCAAACAAATCCGTTAGATAGAATATTGAATCTGAGTAACATTTGATATTAGTTACTTTATAAATGAGTTTAGAGAGGTTTTATTATTTAAGCATTCTCAACTTTTTTTTTTTCAAAGGAGAAAAGTTTAATAACTTGAAAATGTTCATCCAAAACGTACCAAATTTTACGGAGTTTTATTATTGTAGAATTGAATAAATTATCAATTAACTATTGCTTATTTCCATTGAATACAAAAACAAAAACAAGATAAATCAACATGGACAACTTGATCCCCTACAGTTTGGACACACTTGATCCGATATTGCATATATTAAGGCGTTTGTTGTATATCGTCGCATATTATTGCATTGTATATAACTAATTTCTGTTAAAATTCTTTTCTAGTTAAAAAGTATAAAATAATTTCTCTTAATTTTGTCAGACAATACGTGGATTCAGATCAGACAATACACGTGCAATTTGAATTTCTCGATAGGCTTATTTCATTAACCAGAAAAAAGTGTAGTTGAACATGAACACACTTAGTTTTGATTAGTTTTATTAAATGCATTTTTCATATATTTTCAATGAAAAAGAGTAAATTAAGCTTTGAAAAAACTCAACAAAATCAGGGCTTAAAATCAGTACGATCTGGTATTAATTTTTTTCCGTTTGAACTAAAGAAGTTTGCTTACAATCACCATTTATTTGTAACTTCTTAAAGAATTTATAATAGGCTCATTCAACATCTTTTGATCAGTCGTTTAAGAGAAATCGCATTTGTGTAAATAACACGCACTACAAAATGATGATGTTTAAGAGCATATTGATGTAGAAGTCATCATCCTGTATGATCACGGTTGTGCTATTGATAGTAGTCTGACGATCTCGATGTACCGTCGTCGGGAGAGGCAATGGATCAAGTAGGGGTTAGAGTTTAATAAAGACAAAAAAAAATGGGTCACTATTTTAGCTACTTAGAATGCTTGTAGAATAGATTGAATGATCTGAGGACAAGAAGCACAAAATATAAGAGACCCTTTTGAACAATTTTGTTTACTACCTCTAGACTGCCGGTGAGAACGATGACCCATTCTCACCCAAGACCCATTATCACCCCGATGGCGGTATCACACTCTTTTTATTGGTCCAAAACAGGTACTCAGGATATTTACCATTGGCCATGGCATTTGAGTGTGGCCAATTTTCAGGATTTAATAGAATAGAAGATTCTAAAATGTATCAATCAACCATTTTTGGTATCATAATCATATCTACGTAGAGATCCTCTTGGGAACATCATGGTTGATATGACTATAGTCTTACTGTCCTTTAGTGAAGTGAATGGTTTGCAGATAAATCATCACCATGCACTGCTTATAGCAGATATTCTATCTGCTACTTATCTCGAACTCAAAATATTGCCTTGCTTAATACTAACAATATTTAATTTTCGCACGAAACGGCAGACTATGTAGGATTGTTAGGATTTGAGGCTAGACCAATTCAAACTTCATTAGACTTGGAAAAACCTAAACATGTTCAGCTCATAAAGGGATCAATTTCCCTATATGATCAAGTCTCCGCAAGTTTTGAAAATGCCAAATTTTCTATCTTTCAAAATCGATTTTTAGTTACTTTCATGAACAAATAATTGCTTCCAATGACGTTTTGAATATTATTAAATTCTTTATCAAGTCCATCAAGAAGGTGCAAATCTGTGCATCTATCGAGAAATATGCTAAACTAAAAATGGGGATCATGTGTGTCCAGTTTCCCCTACCTACACCATATTCCAACTGTTTTTTACGTTTTTAATAATATTCAAGTATTCTGACCACATCCTTACCATTGTTAAAATAGGAAACTGATGTTATCTACTATGGACTTTAACTTTAATTAATATGAGACAAACAAAGGAGGATTTTTTTAACCTAGAATCACAATCTAAAAAATAAAGCCGAATAAGAATCTTGTTTTCGAAGGCAACAACCTGAATAGAGAACAGTGTCTTTGTATCACACTTTGTTCCTTAGGAGCAGCAGGTATTATGTCCAATGGTTTAACAACCTCTCCCCAAGCGTCTGCGAGTTAGGGAATCGACCATTTTCAACCCCCTACCCCTATGTCACACTTTTTTGTATGAAACATCTGAAAATTTGGTATGGATCGCTACTTCGCTCAACCCCCCTCCTCCCTCTAAGCGTTTCGTAATTTATGGTGCCCCCTTATGGTATACTGGATGCATGTTATTGGATTTGAATACTGCAATATTGTGAAGCGGGGACTGGTAGTCTGGACATTCTATTCTCTTAGCAAGGCCGGGTGGCATCGACCTGAAACGGCTCCACCCCAGTACCCCGAATCCTAAATGCATTACTGAATGGGACAGTGCCGACAGCTACCCTGAATGGGATATACCCAAACCAATACCCGAAAGAATTACCCCGACATTTAGAATCTATAGTATTCTATTATTATATTTAACACCAACATATATCGATGAATCGCAATGATCTTTTTTTTTAAATAAACGTGCTTCGGTATAGAGAAATGGAGATGATGACTTTTTAAACGTGTGCCCGGTATAAGGCAGATAGAGGAGATGATGCCTTCTTTAAATGGAGGTTTGCCCGGTATAAGGCAGAGCAAAATAATGCCTTGTTTAAATGAACGCGTTTCCTGGTATAAGACAAACAGAGGAGATGACGCCTTCTCTAAATGGACGGTTTGCTAAGGCATACAGAGGAAATTATTCCTCGTTTAAATGAACGGCAGAGAGGAGATGATGCCTTCTTTAAATGGACGCGTTTGCCCGTATAAGGCAGACAGAGAAGATGATGCCTTCTTTAAATGGACGTATTTGCCGTATAAGGCAGACAGAGGAGATGATGCCTTCTTTAAATGGACGCGTGTCCCGGTATGGCAGACAGAAATGATACCTTCTTTAAATGGACGGTTTGCCCGGTATAAGGGAGAAGAGATGATACCTCTTTAAAAGACGCGTTTGCCCGGTATAAGGCAGACAGAGGAGATAATGCCTTCTTTAAATGGACGGTTGTTCCGGTATAAGGCAGACAGAGGAGATGATACCATTTAGATGAACGTGCTTATACCTTGATAAGGCACAAGTACTCGCTTTTTAAAAGGAAGTCTGCTCGATAGAAGAAACGAGATGATGCCTTCTTTAAGTCAACGCAACTTCCGAAGACAACATATCCCCTCTCTCACTCTCATACAACTTCCTCACTCACTCCTCTGTCTCACTAATTATTACTCATTCACCCACTCTCATTCATTCACCCACTTTTACTCACTTAACCACTCTTACTCATCCACTTTTACTCATCTATTTACATTCAATCATCTGCTCTCTTCTCGCCTTACTCACTCTACTCTTACTCGTTTACATTACTTGCCACCACCAACTTCACTCGCTTACTTATATTCACTCTTACTCACTCACTCACTCTTACTCAACCATTCACCCTCGTCGATTTTGAGATTTAGACCACGCTTCATCCAGAATCCGTTGCTTTTACTACAGCGACCAGAACAACTTCTACCTTGTTGCCCTAGTGTTACCCTGACGTGACCCAATTCTCCAACTCTCTGGTTGTGCATGAAAACTTATCAATCTCCCCTGCCATTCAGGAATCTTTAAGAGTGCTACATGAAGTGGAAAGATTCTGAGTAAGAATACTTATCCATATTGCATTAAAACAGTTTCAGTTCCAATTATTGTTCATTCATAGATTGAGTAACATTTTTTTCAGAAATGAAGTATTAACTTGAAAATGAATTAATTCGGGTACTGGTCTATTCGGGTAGTCCCATTAGGGTAGGTATTCGTAGTGCATGTTTGCGTTCGGGTAGGCTGGTATGGCATTATGGGTAATGGAATTATGGGTAGTGTCGTAGAGTCACCTGAAACGGCGAATGGGCTAATGGTCAGGCTGTCTTCCGTCCCATGAAACCGTGGCGGGCCTTGTAGCACGCAGTATAATCTTGCCATTCAGCTTGCCAGTTGAGGGGGAGTAGGCTCAGATGCTCTTCCCTGACTAGCCCTGGCTCTGAACACATGGCCTCCTTGCATGCCGCAAGGTGTGTATAGATAACCATGGGATCGTGAAGGCGACTACACCAGCAGGTGTCAAAAGCAGCCGCAAGGGGAACTCATAAGAAATGAGTTCTAAATCTAAAAATATACAGGATTGCGGAGTGAAGATTAACGGCAAAGAGAATCCTTTCTCTAG
This sequence comes from Armigeres subalbatus, assembly GCF_024139115.2. NCBI lineage: Eukaryota > Metazoa > Arthropoda > Insecta > Diptera > Culicidae > Armigeres > Armigeres subalbatus. The sequence continues at coordinate 281,621,722 of NC_085140.1, forward strand.
GCGCAGTGACCTCGAGAGGTCACCCCAAAGATCGCCGGGGGAAGGCGAAGAAGAAGGCCGTGAAGGGTCAGAGGAGGTGCAGATCGAAATCAAAATGGACGGCGTCATCAAATCGGTGATGACCAACTACGATGAACGCGGAGGCCAGACGATGAAGGTGATCACGGATGTATCGGATGTGATCATGTCCTTTCTGGACAATCGCGTTAACTACAGCAAGTGCCTGAATCTTGCTGTACATACGTCTAATGAAAATGAAATCTTTTAAAACCAAATACCGACGAATTAACCCTCTGTCTACATGGAAAATACGAAACATAGACTTGAACGACTTTCACTGCATATAATTGCTGAGATTGAATGCAGAAATACAGTTGATATGGCAGCATAGAATAAATCTTAGAATTGTTGAAGTATTTGAGCAAGTTTGCCGTCCATGTCCAAAAAGCTTTATCTCCTTTTGGCACCCAGAGAATTTAGAGATTTCATCTTTTTATTTTGCAGATTCTAGATCATGTTCAAGCATAAGGTCTACAGTGTCTCGTTGAGAGTTTCTTTTAGGCCCATTGTCGCCTTTCTGAAGCATGTCGTATTCTCAATCCACATACCTCAAAGATCTGTGAGATATTTTGAAACACGTCGCTCTGCACAAGCATCTGCGTTGATTTATTCCGGCTATTTCTAAACGGTTTAGGATAGTTTCGCACAATTCAGTAGCTAACTCTACTTGGTATACTTTCATTAATTATCATTATGTGGATATAGGGAAATGAAAAGGATTTTGGTTTGTTTATTGTAAGAGTGAGACATTTCCTCCATTAATTTAAAAAACAAAGTTTTATTAAAAGAACGAAGAGCAAATAATAGTAAAAATATTATTAGTTAGTACCTTAGATTTGCTTAGCAAGACTCAATTTGGGAAACTAAATGTTCATATCCCTGGGAATCGGGAATCCTGGAAATTTCATTCCCGGGAAATCCCTCCCGAGAGTGGAAGCCCTAGTGAATAGTGTAAATTTAAGATTTTCCATAAATATCTTCTTATAAATACGATCAATGTAATTTAATGTTGTTTGTGCATGGGAAGGTAAAATTATTACGCCTTCAGCTACTTTGACATCCACTATTTTGAAAGAATAGTATATAGAGTTTTGGTGAAAATGACGAACATTCATTGGCGTTACATCCCACACTGGGACAGAGCCGCCTCACAGCTTAGTGTTCATTGAGCAATTCCACAGTTATTAACTGCGAGGACTCTAAGCCAAGTCACCATTCCTGCATCTGGTAGGGCTTCAAAGACCCAATAGTGGAGTGCATAAGCACGCGCCATCACTAATTTCTCGCTTACACCTAATAGATAAAGTATTTCACTTACCTCGAGGGTGTATTCGACAGCCTAGTAACACTATTTTATGAGAATTATGTTCCGATCGCAAGAAAATCTTTGATTGTGACCTCCAAAATCATTGCCCTCCAAGTATTGGTACACGTTCCAATAGTTGCGGTATTTATTATCCCCGTGTTCCTATAGTTGCAAATCTCACTGTTTTTGTATGGGACTCGCAACTATAGGAACACTACCGCAACTATTGGTGCAAAAGTCCAAAAAAATAAATTATTAGAGTATTATTTACCGCTTTCGAGGATATTCCTAGGCTGTTTGCAGCTTGTTTTGTCTAATGACAGTGCACATCGTAATTGATCAACAATGTGGGTTGCTACGTTAAATCTGTAGTTTCTCTAAAAAACTACACTAACGCAACTGGTAGGAGCAACCACGATTATCGGAACTTTTACCCTATATCATGAGGCTAACACGATAATACGAACTTTAACGCATGCAATAAGTGTTTGGTTGCCACCAAAGTGTAGGTGTTGAAGATGATGTATTCTTACGTTACATAAGTCTCAATAAAGAAATAATAATAATGTTGTAGTCGACATTGTCTACCGAGAGGCATCAGCCAGCTTCGTTCCGTGTCATCAGTGGACCCGCGCCACTGGGGGGAGAGGGAGACCGATGACGGCCACTGCTCCTAGGATCCGGTCAGCCTTCGTCGAGGAGAAGGATCCCAGTTTCTCTTGACATCACAGCGGCAAAGTAGGCGGCCTTGCAGCAGATGGTTGTAAGGATTCTATGCCATAATGGGATAATACCGGCATCGACGCAGGCTGCATCTACTGGAGTAGAAGGGAGGAGTCCGTAGGCAAGCCGCCGGACGTAATTATTAAAAAACAGAGGATAAAAGGTCGATCAGGTCGTGCGGAGCAGGTTAGCTCCAGACCATAGTATATAGTCGCTTCCTTTTTTAGTCTAGTGTACCCTGGGCAGAAGCTATGTACAGAATAATGTAAACAAAACATGATTGATATGAGAGATAAAAGAACAGGCAACAGGTATCAAAAATTTGCACCGAAATATTATTTAAATATCAAGATATGCTATGAATAAGAACAAGTTAACGGGTACACATGATATTGATCACTTACTACGTAAATAGCATAACTTGATCTCCTCATGATATTTTAGTGCAAATATATTGATATTGTCGTCTGATCTTTATCTCTTAGTATCAATCAGGACAATATCTCATTTTGCTATCGCATCAACATTTGATAACATTGTCTATTTTCGTCTACTCGGGACCCGTTATTCGTGCGGTGTTTCTTGGCCAGGGTCTTCATCAGGCTGGTTCGGGACTTTACGCCACCTTAACGGCTCGGAAGTGTGGAAGAAAGGTGAGCCACCGATCGATATAAACTCCGAGAACACGGACGATTTTCCAGTTTGGAATGGGATCGCGACCGTGCTTATTAGACGGTCCTCTTTAGTTGGTGCCGGCCACGACAGACACTTTCCGGCATCATCACAGCCAGATTGACTATTCCAGGATGGATTGGAAATCGATAAAAAAATTATAACTAGCGGTGTCCTCAACGACAAACTGTCGGTCCATATATCTTCCTCATGACTTTCACACTTGTGCCTTGAGGATGCCAAAATATGTTTTTTTAAAACATAAAATTAGATTTCAAGTATTTTTAACATCACTTACGCATCGCGCTGTATACCAACTCAATATTTCGCTATACTTATCAACTTAGCTGTGTAAAACGAGTATGTTGTAAGAGGTTTCAATTTCGAGATACTTCAAACGTTTGCATACTGATTTGAGCTCTCTTGATTATAACGGAAGTTAAAATATTGTGTTGTAGAGTTTGGACTGAATTTTGAGCTTAATACGCATTGTTTTATTGGCTTTAGAAATACAGTTGGTCCGAGTTTGGGATTCTTTTTCAGGGATAAACAATTGATCGCTCTTGGCTAAAAGTATTAAGACAAGAGCGATCAATTCTTTATCCCTGAAGAAGGTCCCAAATACGGACCGAAACGTCGGAACAAGAACAATAAAACAATACGTGTTAAAATATTGTCATGGAATGCTTTTTTGCAATCGGATATTAGATACTGCGGGTATCTTCTAAAATTCGAACAAAATGTACTAACTAAAACTACGTCACGGCGTGTATATGGGGACCTTTATAAACAAAAAATGAGTATCAATAAAATTTTCACTACGTGGATTATTGACTATTTGAAAAAATTCACTGAAGAAACTTTTTTTATCTCACTGAAATGGAACTTTTTTTTTTGTTGAACCGTCCATTTTTAATAAGATTCCTGGATTTTTTGTATTCCAATTGTCATATAAAAAACTAAGGGGGAATCTAAATATTACCAGGTTTCGGCTTTAATAATCTCCGTTTATTAGAGCTCAAGCGTTAAAGTTCATAACGGTATTGAACTTTATAACATCAACTCATGTTGCTACAACATTGTGAATCTTTTAAACAGCAGCTTAGTTTCACCCTACTTTTTTTATAACAAATACTATCACACCCGGGAAAATCGTGCTAAAGTGGGATGAACCTTAATTTAATTTTGAAACCAACGTCTAACAGTTCTAATAGTTAACCAATAAACGAAAATCAAACTCCTGCATTTTGCATCAAATGCATTTTATTGAAAAAAAAAACATTTGTTCTTGCATGACTCTTGGTTGCTTGACTAGACTTCGAAGTGAATGATAAAATCCTACTTTCATCTATCTATCTAGGGAAATAATCTTAGATGAACAATCATCAGAAGCGGTAACTTCAAAAGTTTTATTTAATGATTAAACTCGCCAATATTTGTCAAAGCCCATAGAACCTGTGTTCTTTATCTTCAAAACCAAAACTATCTTTTAGAAAAAATCATCCCACATTGGAATCCTGAGAAAATATCTAAAGGATGTTATCGATCATTTAGTAAATTCATGTTCGGATCATTTAGTTTGTCAATAAATTCCGTCTCCAGAAGAATGAATTTTAAATGTGTTGCATGGTGGACTTCTCTAGTGCGAAGCAGTTTTTCTGTAATTCTTGTTTTGCTAGTTCTGTTGTTTGATTACTGACTAATAACGGAGTTATAACTATAGTTTCCAGTAACTTTAGACTAAAATTATAACAAAATTCCAATCATTTAGTTTTGCCACTGCAATCTGAAGTGTTATAACTCTGCTATTAGTTGGATTTCATAATAACGAACCATTAAGTAGAGTTGAGCTTGCTTGAGTTTCTGAGCTTGATTTGATCGCTCGTAGTTAAGCTATTTCCATTATGACTAGATCAGTTGTTCTGTATTATGTGGGAACCAAATAGATGTTTGCTTGGGACTAGTACACATCTTCAATGTACCAAGTATCAGCGATCTTATTTGTTAGGGTCATACTGGCATCGAAGTGCCTGCCATGTCAGAATGCAAGTCAATGTAGGGAAGGGGGAGGGAAATGATGATGCAAATCACTCGCCTGCTGCAAGCCGGGAATATACCTCTTGCACTCTGCCATGCCAGTTCATGCGGAATTTGTCGGAATTTTTTGGGTTAGGGTCTGAGAGGCAGAGGTCCGTCTTGGGTTAACGAGCTGCCAAATGGGATAAGGTAGACAGGAGAAAAGCAACTGGATGGAATTTCCTCGAATTGGATGTAGGAAACGAGCTCATAGTTCATTTTCAATTCTAGCAGACTAACAAGAATACTCAAAGTTGAAGGTATAGGAATTGTAATGGAAACGGTATGGAATCCTTAGAATTGCGATTGCTAGAACATGAGAAATATAGAGGAAAAGATACAAAAGTAGGAGAATGGAATGGACCTGGATTGAACCCATCGACTTCCTGGTGTATGAGGCAGAAGCAGTAGCCGTTTTGATCTACCAAGTCCGGCTCCTAATAACGAACCCATTAGGGCAGAGTTGTAGAAAACCTTCGCACTCGCAAGATCCACCATACAAATACATTTTTGATTTCAGCTTGTGGAATGAGTTATTGACAAACTACTAAACGATCGAACGCAAATTACTAAATGATCGATAAACATCGCCTTGTATCTATCCTGCAAATTTCCTAGAACAGAACCAAGGATACAAACCAATCCACCTCCAGCATGGTTTTGCATGCTTATTTCAAATAATTAAAATAGCCACTTTGATAATAGTATCCTTGGAAATCTAATATGCAATAAAACCGTAAAGGTTTTTAGAAATTGTTTAACTTGAATGTCGGACTGTTTTCTCTGAGCTCAAATAATCAATCTAAAAATTCTCATATATCAGTATTAATCTATACGAATTTCAAGCTAATTTATATTTCAATCCAAAAAGTGTAAATAAAAATCAAACAAAATTTATCAGGAAGAGTGTTGCTGTTATAAAATACCGGTAGGTTTAACCATTGGTGAAGTGGTATTGTTTTCCGGCTAATCCGAAGCGGTAATGTTTTAACTTAATAATCTTGGCTCCAGTTATTCTTCTTACGCATTTGAGCCTTTGAAATAAAATATATAGAAGAAATATTCATTTTATTGGCATTTGATTCATGAAGAATGGTTTAAAAATGCGTAAAATGATTAACTCGTGAGTGACGGTTGATATTAGATTAGGATGTAGGTTCCATTTTTTTAAATACCCAGGAAATGAAAGATAAGAAGCTATATTTCCACGTAGTTGTTATTTCAGTGATGCTCATTTTTTGTGATAATATTGTTCTATGAAACATCGCCTTTGTGTGAATCTGTTATTTTTTTTTTCAAGCGTAAAATACTCAGTTATTTGTTATCCAATTTAAGGTCATATGCATGGAAATTGTTACAAGCACTCGGTACACACAGCTCCAAACGTGTAAGAACGATACGTTAATTTTCGTAAAAGATCACCATGTGTCCGTACATTTTTTTCTTCGTACATTTTATTTATTTAATCAGACTAAGGCCGAAGTGGCCTGTGCGGTATATAAGAGTCTTCTCCATTCGGCTCGGTCCATGGCTACACGTCGCCAACCACGTTACCTGTTACTGCGTTACTGTTACGGAGGGTCCACAAGTCATCTTCCACCTGATCGATCCACCTTGCCCGCTGCGCACCTTCTAACCTTCTTGTGCTCCTGTCGGATCTGGTTGTTGTCGGAGAACCGGCTTTTACCGGGTTGCTGCCGTCCGACATTCTGGCTACGTGCCCGGCCTCCATTGCAGTCGTCCGATTTTCGCGGTGTGAACGATGGATGGTTCTCCCAACAGCTGATGTAATTGGTGGTTCATTCGCCCTCCCTCCACGTACCGTCCGCCATCTGCACCCCACCATAGATGGCATGTACGCAGCACTTTCCTTTCGAAAACTCCAAGTGCGCGTTGGTCCTCCACGACATCGTCCAGGTCTCGTGTCCGTAGAGGATCACTCTACCGGTCTAATTGGCGTTTTGTAGATTGTCAGTTTTGGTATGGCGGCGAAACTCCTAACCTTCGATCGGGAGCGTCTTGCGGAGTCCAAAGTACGTACGATTTCCAGCCACTTCATGCGTCTACCTGAATTTCTCTGCTGGTGTCATTTTCGGCAGTCACCAGTGCAGCCCAAGTACACAAATCTCTTCTACCACCTCGATTTCGTCACACCCACTGATGCAAACTCGCGGTGGGTGGCTCCCACATTTTCTTCTCTTGAACCTCTCTTCCTTATCATGTACTTCCGTCTGTCTTTCGACGTGTTGGACGACCAGTCCGATCCGCTTAGCGCTTCCCTTCTTCAGTCTGATGTAGGCTTCCTCCATCTTCTCAAAGTTACGTGCCATAATATCTATGTCGTCGGCGAAACCAAATAGCTGGACGGACTTATTAAAAATTAACCTTACCACCTGTGTTGATCCCACATCGCTCTTCGTATTACCCCTTCCAAAGCGATGTTGAATAGCAAACACGAAAGACCATCAATACCTTGCCGTAACCCTTCGCGGGTTCTCAGAGGGAGACTCCGAGAATGCCCTCGAAACTCGAGACTACGCACATCACCCGAATCCATCGTCGCTTTGATCAACCGTGTCAGTTTATCCGGGAAAACCGTGTTCGTGCATTAGCTGCCATAGCTGGTCCTGATCGATTGTATGCTCATATGCGGCTTTGAAGTCGATGAATAGATGATGTGGGGGCGTTGTATTCACGGTGCATTTCTGCAGTGCCAGGCGAATGGCGAACACCTGGTCCGTGGTGGAGCGTTCGCCCGATAAAACCTGCCCTCTGGTACATTGCTGCCTTAACGAACTCCCCTTGCAGTTGGTGCTAGTCGACGGCATAAAATTCCTGGAAGAAGAAGAGTACCTTGCGCCAGGCGGCGTTCAGCAAATGTGATTGCGCGGTAGTTGCCACTAATCCAGCTTTATCGCCCTTTTGTAGATGGGACACACGACACCTTCCAACCACTCCTGCGTGGCAAAACTTCCTCCTACCAAATCTTGGTAATGACCCAGTGCAGCGCCTCTAGGCCAGTGCCTCACCACCGTGTTTAAAAAGCTCTCCTGGTAGTTGGTCAAACCCAGGGGTCTTGTTGTTCCTTCAAAGCCGGGCCAATCTCCTCCCTGGATTTCCTGGAGATCCGGAGCCGGTAGAATTATGTCCTGCGCGCGTTCTCCCAGGTCCATCACCATACCGCCATCTTCGTCTGCCACATCGCCATTCAGGTGTTCTTCGTAGTGATGCCCGCCACGCTTTGGATCACCTCTACGCTCGTTCGTAAGAAGGTTCCAAGTTTATGTCCTTACATATATTAGGCTGTGGCACGTGTGCCCTTTACCTGAACGGTTTAACTTCCTCACCAGAACATTAGTGTGTTATTAGCGCGGGTACAGACTGCTCCGTTTTCTTCACGGTCTCGATCTTCCTGTTGGCGCTTCTTCCTCCGGAAAATCGAGTTTTGGTCTGTTCCGCGCCTGTTTATATCGTGCTGCCCTCGTCTGCCCTCGTGCGGGTGTTGCAGCCAACTTCTCATATGCTGCACTTCTTCTTCTTCCACTAACTGCTCCTGCATTCGCCGTCATTACCAGTTTTCGTTTCTTCTGATCCGGGGGCACTCGCGTGCTGGTGCAGCGGTTGCGGTGCTTTACTTCAATGGCGGATCGAATATCTCTCCAGCCATCTTCAAGAGACGCTGCGCCTAGCTGCTCTTCCGTTGGAAGTGCCACTTCCAGCTGCTGCGCGGCGTATTCTTGGGCTACAGTCTGCCTATCTTGTAGCCGCCCAAATGTTAAACCGCGGCGTCCGACTTCGACGCGTGTTGTACACCGTCAGAGAGTTTTGAGCGCAGGCATACTGCAACGAGGTAGTGGTCAGTTCTAATATTCGCACTGCGGTAAGTGCGGAAGTTCGTGATGTCGGAGAAGAATTTACCGTCGATTAGAACGTGGTCGATTTCCCCTGTCATAAGACGAGTTTATACAATCCCATTGAATTCCACCACATTTCAATTGTATCTTGACAGATACCGTATGTCGACCTCAACAGTGAGGCTGTTCAGTGTCTCCTGTACTTGACTCTGACTTGGTCGATTTGGTTTTCCGTTTTCTTGGTTAGGGTGATCTTCATGTGGCTCTTGTGGATATTTTTGCGGGGAAAGAAAGGTGCTTCTGGACTACCATTCCGCGGGAGGCTGCGAAGTTTATGCATCGTTGGCCATTGTCATTCGATACGGTGTGTAGACTATCCGGTCCGATGACCGGTCTATACGATTTCCTCCCCTTCCTACCTGTGCGTTCATGTCACCGGATGACGATTTTAACGCTTCCGCAGTGGGCAATTCATCAGTATGTCTGTTCCAGCTGTGCGTAGAACGCTTCTTTCTCGTCGTCGGGTGCTCCTTCGTGACAGTGCACGTTGATGATGCTATAGTTGAAGAAACGGCCTTTAATCCTTCAGCTTGCACATCCTTTGCGTTGATTGGCTGCCACCCCAATCAGGCGTTGCGCGCATCTTACACCAGCACTCATAGCCGGTTCCCAGCTCGTTGGTGAATTGCCACAGCTTTGGTAGAAGGTAGCCGCTCGATGCCCGCTTTTCCACACTTCTTCTGTCCTGTCCAGCAAAATCTCCCCTGGGTAGCGCCACGACGTCAGGGGTGCAGGGATGTAATTCATCGTAGATCATCCTGTCGCAACTCAGCAGAAACCTAGCGACTCTTGGGTAATTCCATGTTCCAAAGCTTCCAATCGTGCCATCCTGCATTCGCGTCCGCTCAGGTCTTTGCCGATTATATCGAGTCGCATTATCTCTTATATTGTTCGTAATGATTGGTTTTCTAGGCGGCTTATTGGGCCTGCGCAAATCCTCCTGTGTCTCAAATCGGAGGGCCATCGTGTCAGGGGGCTGCTTTAGCACGTCCCACCTAACACCAGGATTCTGGGCTTAGTGCGCTTTGAGCGGGCACACGGTCGCTTTTGGTGGAGCCTACTTCGGCATGGATTACATGCAGCTTTTTATAGAGGTTTAACAGGGCCCACTGTCAAACCCCACCACATCCTAGGCAAGCCCCACAACTCGCAGAGGGCCTGGGGAGGGATCGTCAAGCCCTTGGACATAGTCCCTGCTGCCCGAAAATGGTTCTTGACAACGATCCAACAGGAACAATAAAGCGTACGTTCTTCGTACATTGTTAACCATTATTCAGAATGTAAATTATTTATTTTATAAGGGAAGTTTTCGTGAAAACAGATTGGAAATATGAGAAAGGCAAAAATATTATCTTACATTCTGAATAATGGTTAACAATGTACGAAGAACGTACGCTTTATTGTTCCTGTTGGATCGTTGTCGAGAACCATTTTCAACTAAATACTATCCGACATTCTGGATGCATTCCCGGCCCATGACCTCTGCCATTTAAGGGGGTCGGTTTGGGAACATTCTCCCCTACAGCACACACTAGTAATTATGGAAACCATTAGTGTTTTTTAGTATGCTAAGATCGCTTTAACTGGTTGAATGTATATAAGAATGTTTTCGTGATTTATTATCACAAAAATGGCATAATTTTGAATAATTGGTTTTCAAAACCACGCGTCAGAAGTAGAATATATTATATGCTTCAGCCACGGGTTGAGCGGATGTTCACGTGATGTCAAAAACGTCAAAATTGTTGAAAAAACAATTAGTTAAATGTAGAAACTCGATAGATTAAAATACATTTTGAATAATATTTGATAAAGCATAAGAAAAACAAATTTTACGGATACGAGGCTATTTTTTGCGAAAATCATCAAGAAAACCCTGATTAATCCACCTAGCGATGTTGATGCCTTTCTCGTGCAAAAAAAGAGTATTTTTAGCGTGTAAAATAGTACACACACACCACCTCAGTTCGTCGAGCTGAATCGATTGGTATATAACACTATGGGTCTCCAAACCACCTATAAAAAAATCGTTTTTGAAGTGATCATATAGCCTTTCGGTACAACTTTGTTGTACGATAAAGACAATACAGAACGAATTACCATGCAGAATATTAATTATGGTTCACAGAAATATATAAAAAAAATATGTGACAAGAAGTGTGAAAAACCAGTTCTTTTTTTCAAAAATTGGTCTGTCGGATCCTCTAAACTATTTTCTCAGAACCTCGGATCGTGCACCATGACTTTTCGGACATAATGTTTTTTGAGACACCCTACTGTACATGTACCACTTTTACTGGCATCGTAACGTCATCGTATAGGAGTACAAGTGGTGTATGCATCAATTAGTTTGAGATTAGTGAAATACTGCACATATTTCTCATTACAAATTTTAGTAACATTATTAAAAACAGGCTCGGGAGATTGAGTCACAGAACTTTGTTAATTCGAATTTATTATTCGTGGTTTCCGGGAAAATGCGTCTCCTGTAATGGGTGCTCAATGCGTACCACTTTAGCTGGCGCCGATTCAAATCAACGTAAACGATTGAATGATTTATCAACGTATTTGGCTCAATTGTATACATGGCCTCCATTTTAGAAACCTATTATTCTTCAAAATGTTACTAAAATGTTGTATGAATATTGTCACGCAAAAAAAGAGTTCATGAATTCGTGAACTAACAAGTTCACGGTGTATTTTTTCGTGAACAACAGCCACGGATTCGGGAACACAGTCACGTTTTCTGGAACGTTCTGGAAAACGAGACTGGTGTTCCCGAATCCATGAATTAAATCACGGTGTATTTTTGCTGGTTCACGAATATATAAACGCTTTTTTTTTTGCGTATAACGACTGCTGCATCATTCATTCAGCATGAGTAGTTTTGGAGGTAAAAGTTCAAACGATCCTTCCAAAGCAATCGATTTATAATTTGAATCACTTCACAGTTAATGCCTTTCTTCTCTGATTACGTTAAATCCAGACCCATTTATGGTGGGTGCAGAAACAATAGTACGCATTCATTCTTTCCGGAAACCAGAAAATGCATCTTCCATCCGTCAAACTCACCTTCGATGGCGGTCGGTCAGAGCTCGCAAATAATTCCCCATCACGCACAGGTAAACTGCGAGCAAAAAATAACAATTTCACAGTTCGGAAATCAATTGTCATGCTGTTTATAAGTAAGCATGTATAGAAAGAAGGAGGAAAAAGTCCAAAGATGCCGCGCGACGAGTCAGCTCGAACGCATTACATTTTTAAGCTGTTTCGAGATTTTTTCTGGATTCAGAATGGTTTCAATCGTCTCGCACACATCATCGCATAGGTTAATGCGGTCGGTGGTAACTGCACAGGGAATATGCCACAGCTAGTTCTCTCCGGCTAAGAACCTTAACTCGCGATAGACCACGCCGCCGAAGACCGGCTGGCTGGCCGACAATCCTAGAACAATGAGACATTGGGATAATTTTTCATCTCCTCTGGTGTGGTTCTTCACGTCCGAGACTCATTGGCGGCATCCAAAAAAAAAAAAAACACTCAACTCGGAACCGTATCACCACCGACCAACACCTTCGCATGGATTGTGATACATGTGGTGTGCTGTGGCTTCAGAGGCATCTAAGGGGGTACCAGATGAAAGAAATAATTGTGCACTCGTCTTTGATTCGTATTAGTAAATAACAGATCGGTTGTGGATGCATCTAAATCTTTAACAAAACGACAATAGAACCAATTGTTTACTAAGAGTTTAAGATCCAACTGATGTTAAAAAATGATTTAAATGTAAGATTACTATTCCGGTGTTTCATGTCGCAGCTGCAGCTCATATATTAATCCCATCGAAAATAGAGAATTTAGATGCATTTGGGCATGTCTCTCATTTTTTGCTTTTTTTTCAGCAGTAAGCGTGCTTTGCGTTTAATATTTTATTCTTCTATTACAATTAATTCATTACCGTCAGATATACATTTTAGCCATTATATCTAACCATAAGAAAATATTCGAATGTTCCAAAGATGTGTTTTTGTTTTTAAAAGGGGACAATAACAATATTGCTGGCAACGTGGTACTTATACAGCCTGTACTAGCACAGCCTGTGCTATGCCCCTATTAAATGTATACCCTCGGGCTGCCGCTGTCATTCCATATGGGTCTCGAAACATTCAACCTAAGAGAATATTGAGAGGCACAGAACACGACGACGAGAACGCATCAGCACATTTTCGTCGATCCATTCATTGGCAGGCAAAAGTGGAACGAAATCTCCAAATCCTCTTAAGTTATTCCCGAATGCAAACTGAACTAATTTGGATATCTAAATTCATCGTGAGTTTTCGGCGATCGTTTGCGCCCATCGAGGATCACGCGTGAAGAGTATTTTGGAGGGTCATTAGTTTTTTTTCATCATCTTGTTTCATGTTTCATAGGAAGAATTAGATTCGGAACATTTGGTTTGATGGAAACCTTGGAAGCACATGACTTAACACAACAGATTTGATACTGATAGTAATGTCCTTGTTCTCAGAAATCGCTGTAGAATAAAATTATTCCTAGCTTTTCCAACAGTCGCACAGAACCATCTAAACCACACTTTCAAAACTTGTTGATACACCTTGTTAACAAACACTCGATTGCGTTGGGTAAACACAATTTATGGTTACAGGAAAGAGGGAGGCTTGAAGTGCAGCGTCAGAACACGAAAATACACAAGCCATGCGTTGCGTTGGGACTACGAGCCGTGTGTGTGAACTATACCTGCCGTGCACGCTTTGCCACTTTCCCCCTACCGTGTCCGAAACAAGAATATAATTTGTCATAAAAATGACCTCAAGTGATTTGTAAACAATATCAACGAAACATGTCCCAAACCATACATATGTGCATGGTCCTCCGGCGGGTCTGCTGCATGTTACATGTTCGATTCAGTCCATACTTAATATGTTTCGATATTTGTTGGCGCGTCCTCGAAAATGGTCCGTTCTGAGTAGTGGGATGGGGGTGAGTGCACGTAAAGGTTAAACATAGCTTGGCACTGAATGGTGTCGTAGAACAAATTTTCATTTACACCACGATTGTTGCTTGAAATATGAAGTAATGATTTTAAGATTGAATCTAGTTAATAAACTATATGACGTAAAAAATCGATTATGCAGCCATTTTTAAATCTATCACGGCTAGAGCAACTTCCGCATACGAGGCGATCACTGAGTTAGTACTCAACTTTATTCCTAATAGTTGTATAGGTAAATGAAGGCATATATCTGTAGTGTGCAAATAAACGGCTTCTAATGTTTTTCAATAACAAGAGATATGTCTGATAAATAGTTGCTCATGCTAAATTCAGTGTGAATTGTTTAGAAAAGTAGGGGAGATCGGATCACCTTTTCTCATTTCCGATGTATCACAGCCAAAAATGAATAAACTTACGCGGTTTTCGCACAGACTCTCTAAGAAATATATAATTTAACTTTACCGATGTGTGACAGTCTGTAAATTGTTTGTGTTATTGATACACAACCGAGTTTTTGGAGTGCTGTCAAAATTCGAATTTAAAAATATTGAGGGGAATTGATCTCTCTTCAAGAACTTGCTTTAATAAAAGAAGAACGCTGCTCTCTGATTTTTAAAAAATATTTTCCCTCCAAAACGATTTCTCATGGTTTTTACTGGCATAAAAAAAACATCTTAGATAAATTAGGGTACAAAACCTGGTAAATCTTTCATCTTTCCTAAACCTTTCTCTTGCTGTATGCAAATCAAGTTTTCATAACGTTCTAATTATTGTGCATTTCGAATAAAGTGTAACAGCTGAAGCGCAGTAGAACATGGATAGAAACGATATGCGGAGATTTTACGCGACTGTCAATGGTGCGCGGCATAAGGCTGGACCAGTGCCCGCTATGTGCAATGACCGAGAGGGGATTTTGCTCATAAACTAGACTGTGGAGCAAGGAGCACTTCGAAGATTCGTTCAACTGGGGAAAAAGAGGTTTTAAGGAGCAAGATCGACATAGTCGGCGACGGACAAGCTGTAGAACCACCAACGCTCAGTAAAGTGAAGTAGGTTTTAAATGAGCTAAAAACAATAAAGCTGCTGGGAAGGACAAGATACCGGTTGGGCTCCCAAAACTCGGAAAAGAACAGCTGCATCAATCGATTCACCACATTACTGTGAAAGTGCTGAATGAACACTGAGCAGCGAGGCGCAAAATGTCCCAGGGGGGATGTAATGCCAATAAGAAGAAGAAGAGGATGATGATCCCTAATAAAATCCGGGATTAGAACTTGCAAACTCACCATATGTTTATGGATTTTAAAGCAGCGTTCAATTCACTGGAAAGAAATGAGCTGTGGCAGATATTGTCTGAACATGGTTTTCCGGCGAATTTGATAAGACTATTACGAGTGACGCTTGGTGGCTCTAAATCAACTATTCGGATTGCAGACAAAGTGTCAACATCGTTTGCGACCTTATATGTTTTGAAACAGAGCGATTAACTTTCGAATTCATCAAGCCTGCATGGTGGGCCTGGTCGTTTTAATACTTGTGTCATATTTATGATATGCTGCAAATATTAATGCAGACAAGAAAATGCTCGGAAATATAACCGACATTTCCAGGATGCTTATCAATACTGGCTGTGCATGTGCTAAGACAAGACAAGACAAGAACTCTGCACAGCTCTGGCGGCAGATCTGGCGTGCAGAAGAACGCCACTATCACCACAAAGTTACAGCCAACCAGGTATCCAGGTAGGTATTTGATATGTGCCCAAAAAAGCTCTGCACAAAATTGTCGGTGGCGGCTTTCGTTGATAAAAGTTGTTTATTTCTGGATTTTTTCGGAATATTTTTTAGACATAAACGGAAAATCTTTTGAATTTTGCCTTTAAAATCGAATGGAAAGTTTTCTTTTGGATGTTTTTTCCCGGACTTTTCACGGGAAACACTTTAAAGTGTCCTGGGAAATTTTTCGAACCTCCCACTGACTTTTTGGAATATCTTAGGAAGCTAACTGTTTGGAATGTCCCAAGAAATTGTTTGGAATTTCTAAATGAAAATGTTCGGAATTTCACACAAAAACTATTTGGGGCTTTTACAGGAAAAATCTCAAAATGTACGCGGGAAACTCTTAGAAGTTTTCACGGGAATCTGTCTGGAGTTTACATGATAAATTTTACGGAACTTCCAACAAAATATCAATAGGGGATTTTCTCGGAGTTTCCTGTGGTGTATTACGGGGTATGATCTGGTTATATTGCCAGCTACAGGCAAATCCTGACACAACAAATACCTTCCCCAATTTACAATTCTGTAGTTCTTATGAAATTGTCGGTAAGTCACTAAGTAAGTACTACATCAAGCCTCCTTGATGCTTCCTGACCGCAAACAGTAATACTCATGCTCCTGTAATGTTTTTCTTAGATTATATTCAAGGATTAAACTTCCCTTGATTTCTGACAGCAGTCTGGAAAAGCATTTCAAAATATAATATGAGTATCACTCAAGGGGCCCTCCTTAGCCGTGCGGTAAGACGCGGCTACAAAGCAAGACCATGCTGAGGGTGGCTGGGTTCGATTCCCGGTGCCGGTCTAGGCAATTTTCGGATTGGAAATTGTCTCGACTTCCCTGGGCATAAAAGTATCATCGTGCTAGCCTCATGATATACGAATGCAAAAATGGTAACCTGGCTTAGAAACCTCGCAGTTAATAACTGTGGAAGTGCTTAATGAAAACTAAGCTGCGAGGCGGCTCTGTCCCAGTGTGGAAATGTAATGCCAATAAGAAGAAGAAGAAGAAGATCACTCAAGTGTCCAATCTAAGTTTGTAGTTACGTAGTTACGTAGTTATTGTGAACACGACGTCAATCATCACTTGCCGAATGGAGCATTTAATTACTTTTAATTAGCTACGCTTCCAACGAAAACCTCGTTGATATTATATTTGACTAATATTTGGTTGGGGTTCAACCAAACCGCACCAAGCGGCTTTTAGACTGACTTGTGATATTTTGTTCGCAAAAGGTAAATGGAAAGTATTTTATGTCAATTCATGCGTACATTTGTTGTAAAATATCCTCAGCTATGGCGTCGAACGATGTCTGAAGCGATTTGTAATTAATTGCTTCTGTTACACGAAAACTTTATCAAAAATCAGAAGGGTTATATACAAGATACGACCGCCCGACGTAAACTACGTAAAGCAGATCATAAGATAATAATTAATTTGCTTAGAGCTTAGAGTGATTGATATTTTGATTATTTCGCTCCCCTATGCTTGAACGATAACATTGGCTGTTTTGATGAACCTCCTAAATTTTAAACTGAATTGGTTGTAATTTAACTGCGTACGTTTTGATTGAAGTTTGTATGGAAATCGCCCCGTATGTGAAAGATCGATTCGTGAGGCGTCTCATTAACTAGGGGGAGATCCCACAGTGCAGGACACCTCCCAATACAGGACACTTCTTAAAACGTCACTTGCAGAGCTCCCACCATCAGCTTATTAAGTACAAAAGGAAGCTTTTGAAAAGGCTTTTAACGGCATGGGATACCAGATATTCATGTGGTAAGCCTTGTGCAAAATTTGAAATAAAATAAAAATGCTTAAAATTTTGATGTTTCGCGTTATTTTAGAAGGTTTGAACCAACAATATTAAAATTAATCTAATGCATTCCGATTTTTAGCCATATTTTAAATAATGATTATTATTTGTTAGATGTACCATGTGATTGTGGTGTTCGGACATTGAGATTTTTCATAGCCGTTTTTTACACCTGTTTTGTTACACTTACTTCAATTCAATTGTTTCTTCTAGCTGAGAAAGCCACAGAAATAAGCAGAAATAAAAATTGAGGAGGACATTCAAAAAGGTAAAAAAAATAGCTGAAGAGTCAAATAAGCTCTACTAACAATTTTTAATATTTACAGCTTGAAGCATGTGAAATATATGATTATTCTGAATGATGGTTTTACTCATGTAACAGGAACTTATTCACATTTGAACAATATTTGAACATTTGATGCAATAGTGTCCGGTACTAGAAGACATTTTTCTGAACTGTGAAATTTTTCTCCAAAATTCATCGTCGTAAAACGTATTCAAATTATCAAATACAGCTTGTATGAATCATCAATGGCCATATTTTATGTATAAGGTTTAAAAAGGAAACATAATCCTGATAGTTAGAGTTTTTTTTTGTCAAATGGCTTATGTGTCCTGCACTGGAGGATCTCCCTCTAAATACAATCAACCCGAAGACTTCAAAGAATGTTTCCTAATCTGTAAGACGGTTGTTGTTGCAAACCGATCGAACTTTCATAAGCAAAGTTATAAAGAAAACAAAAATGCTCATTATTGATATTGATATGTTATTCTTTTACGTGCTCAATTTAATTTCCCACGATTTAGTATTGTTTCGCAACAAAAAACGATTTTTTCACTCGCTAAATTTCCTATATTGCCAACGTTCTCATATATTTTTAGATATTAATGAGCAACATTGCAAAACGATTTTCCAAAAAGTTATTATTTTCATAGTAATTCTCAAACTTCAAATCGCGCGTGCTAAGTCAAATTACAACCCAATCAAAAAATTAGGGAAGTTCTACAAAGACAAATGATACCACCGTTTAAGCATAGGGGAACGAAAAAGTCAAAATTTGAGCCACTGTTATGAGTTTCTGCCAGGCCAGATGTAATTACAAAGATTACCAACAGATGATATTTGAGAATAATATAACCTTCAATGTGTACAAACGGGTGACCCAAATTTAAGTAATACCGGCGCCGGCCGTGTCCGACTGCGGGCCAATTAATGAATGGGTAGGAATTTGGGATGTTGGATATATGGGGTCGCGAGGTTCGTTTTGGTAAACGTTTTGCTGCGTGTAATGTGCAGTTTTTCCGCAAATCATGTTCGATCGTACACCAATTCATTTGTGTTTCGAACAAAATCAGCGTAACTCAATATATGAAAATAGTTGGATATGACAATTTAATTTATTTTATTTTAAAAGTCCCAAATTCATTATTCCGCTGTGGTGATGAAGCCTTTCCTTTCTCCAACTGTTGTGTTATTTTAAGGGGTGCTGCCTAAATAGGAAGATAACCTTGTTTATAGTTGATAATCAATTTTAATGATCACCTCTTGCTTACATCAACATGTCCAGCATCTGTAGCACTTTTTCATTAACACTACTTTTTTGCTCCGACCGCGGTATTTGCTCTGGTTCTATTGTTGTACTTTTTGTGCGAATCACCGCACAAAAGTAGAGCGCAAGAACCAACGGCACCAGACGGCGGTCGAAACGAAACTCTGAAATTTTACTGGGTTGGTAAAGAATTGGAATTTTAAATGTTTTTACGTTGATAATCAATAGTTCCATTGGTCTTAAAAAATTGCTGGGGAGTTTCCGATTCGATTGATAATAAAATCTTGAAAATCCATTGAAAGATAAAAGAGCTATTAACGTGCGAAATCTTACATGATTTCGTGACGGTCTCGAATTTGGAAATTTTCATTTGTCACCCTGTATCCGAGTCTTCCCCTTAGACGTACAGTCACTCTCAAAATTGAGCGTACAGCATGGATTAGATGAATATATTCAAAAATTCCAAAGGAAATTTAATTGTTGGCTCGGTTGTTTTTAATGCATTTCAATATTTATCCCTTCCTTCAATGTATGCGTACATAAAATGGTTGAAATTTTTTCTCTAAAGTTCATTTATTTGAAAATAATCTCAAAATACGCCTATTAGATGTGACAAAATTGAGCGTACAGCTAATGTTTTTCTATAAAATTTCTTATTATAAACACGATTAATGTATTTTAATATTGATTTTTCATGATTATATTTATAATAATAAACATCCGCTACTTAAACATTCAATGTTTTGAAATTAAACCATGTTTTAATCAAAATGGCGAACAAGTAAGATGTATAAACAATGCTATTTAACAATTCAATGCTGCTGGGCAAAATAGGTGCTTTAAGATATGGATTTCACCGGCATCGTATCTTATAAATATATGATAGATAATCGAAATCGAGCGAGACATACGATAAATTTGAAAAAGTGCAGTCGGTAAAAAACACGGATGAAAACAGCTGTAAACATACAGAGAAAACGACAAATGTCGGGAATGGCATATTTCAAATTAAGTATAAATAACTTTATTTAAAAGTCGATGTATAGGTAGCTTATAAGCTCAGGACACTCATTAATAATAATATTAATAAAAGAGCAGCACACGGATACATTATAGGATGTCATTTTATATTTGAAGACTCAGTCACCGTAGGAACAAATTTGGTTGAATAATTTAAATTCACCAAGATATCATTAAATAAGCTGCCGAACTCTTAAAAAAGTTTATTTTTACTCGCCACATGGAAATCATCCAATTGTATCCCTTATGGTAACAGATCGTGGAGTTTATTCCAAATTTAATTATGAAATTACGATTTTAAGCTAACTTTTCAATATTCAATCAGAAGTGCTCTACGGGATTGAAAAGCTGTTTTTATGTTCGGTACCTTAACATGCACCTTGTACTTTTAGAATTTGACTGTGAATGATTGGATTCAATAATATTACTCTTAATGATAGACCTGAGACAATAACCGAGCTTTAAAACAAATTTATGTTAAAGACATACTAAATTTGAATTATGTCATTCCTAACATTTGTCGTTTTCTCTGTATGTTTACATCTGTTTTCATCATTTACCGACTGAATTTTGACAAATTAATCGTATGTCTCGCTCGATTTCGATTATTTATCATATATAAGATGCGATGCCGGTGAAACATACAAATTTAAGCATTTATTTTGCCCACAGGCATTGAATTGTTAAATAGCAATGTTCTTACCTCTCACTTGTTCGCCATTTTGACCAAAAACATGGTTTAATTTCAAAACATTGAATGTTTAAGTAGCGGATGTTTATTATTATAAATATAATAATGAAAACCAATATTAAAATACATTATTCGTGTTTATAATAAGAAATTTTGTAGAAAAACATTAGCTGTACGCTCAATTTTGTCACATCTAATAGGCGTATTTTGAGATTATTTTCAAATAAATGAACTTTAGAGAAAAATTTTTAACAATTTAATCTACACATACATTAAAGGAAGGGATGAATATTGAAATGCATTAAAAACAACCGAGCTAACCATTTAATTTCCTTTGAAATTTTCGAATGTAGTCAACTTATCCATACTGTACGCTCAATTTTGAGAGTGACTGTAGTTTACGTCAAAAAAATTGGATTTTTGCCTTTCTCGTATACAAAGTATACGTAAAGGCTATATGTTCGCTCCAAAAACGAACTTTTTATAGGAGTCCCGGAGACCCATAGTGTTATATACCGATCGACTCAGCTCGACGAATTGAAGTGATGTCTGTGTGTATGTGTGTGTGTATGTGTGTGTGTATGTGTGTGCGCAAAATAATCTCACTCATTTTTCAGGCACTTATCATTAACCGATTTGCTCGCAACAAGTTGCATTCGACGCGGAATCTTGTCTCATTGTTTCGTATTGAAAATTGGTTTAATCAGACTATGGGCTTAGGAGTTATGGCCAAAACATATTTTTTACTTACTCTTAACCGATTTGCTTGCAACAAGTTTCATTCGACGCGGAATCCTGTTCCATTGATTCCTTCTCGGTTTCCTTTTGAGTGTCTCGAGAAAATATCAAGACAAAATTTTCAAAACGACTTATCTGCTTTTGTAAACAAAGATTCAAACGACGATCTGACGAATCTGATAGCTCTCCCACGCAAACTAACACCATCAACAGGTAGCGGAAACCTCCACCTACCTATTGGTGGTGTTGGTTTGCGAGAGCCATCAGATTCGTCAATACGTCGTTTGAATCTTTGTTTACAAAAGCAGATAAGTCGTTTTGAAAATTTGTCTTGATATAGAATATTGCGGCTTCCTGCTGGCCCCTCCGGTAATCGCAACAATCACTAATCAAAACAGAGTCAATGAAAATCTTACCCACCGTATCCACTTGCCATGAGAAATACTCTCGATGTACTCAGTGACACCGGCTGTCATTTACCGAAAAGCCCACCCCCTCGTAATGCGTTTTGTATGGAAGGGTTCTAAAATTTGTATGGGCCGTAACGCTCGCAGAATCATCAAATACCAGTTATTTATTCCAACTTCGTTTCATCTAAAATTGATTTATTCTCTGATTAGTTCTCGAGTTATGCAGAAATTTATGTTTCATTTGTATGGAAGCCCCCCTTTCCTAAGGGGGGATGGGTCTCGAACCATCTTAAGAATCTTCCCCGTCCCAAAAAAACCTCTGCATACAAATTTTCACGCTGATCGGCTTAGTAGTTTCGGAGTCTATAATGGTCAGACAGACAGAAATTCATTTTTATGTATAGACCTGTACAGCTGTTTTCAAATTCACTCACCCGATGGATTTTTACCGAGCCTGTAACAAGCGCGGTTTCATCATCATCAATAGACATAGACCGCTGTCATCATTGAAAAGTAGTATGAAAAAAAATTATAGCCCGGGACATCCTGGCTACGATTTGGCGATGGGCTAAACAATAGCATGACAGTAGCCTGATTTTTACATTTGAGCGGCTCGTCTTCTCGAACAAAAGTTCATGATGCGACCTGCTCAAACGTCATAATTTCTTGGGGGAGTTCATTTTGCGTTAGTCTATATAGAAGATTATCAACGTTTACGAGGCGAACCGGTCCAGGGCCGAAAACCTCATTAATAAAGATATTAATAATAATAATTATCAACGTAATCCAAGAGCAGGTATTTATGGCAATTAATCTAGCCAGAGGCGGCTCTGTCCCAGTGTGGGGATGTAATGCCAATCAGAAGAAGAAGAATCTAGCCAGAAGTACAATAATGCAACAAAGTTACTCCATTGTACCTTTACTGACCCATCACTCCAAGCTTCCGAAACAGACTAATAACATGTTGATATTGTTTCAATTTAAGGACAACTATGCGTCCATCGTCAGTATTACCGAGTCAATAAATCCATTCAAGTAACCCCAAATTTCCCAGTCCTTTTCTGCAGAGTAATCACTCTTTGTGAGCGCTGTCGCTCGTAGAAATGGCACAACGTCAAACCAGGCAATCCGAGATCTCTCGCTGCTTCAAATGGCCGATGGTCATGGTTCGGTGGAACACCTTTTAGATGAATTTGCGATACTTAGTCCGTAAAAGCCCTCCTTAGCCGTGCGGTAAGATGCGCTGCTACAAAGCCAGACCATGCTGAGGGTGGCTGGGTTCGATTTCCGGTGCCGATCTAGGCAATTTTCGGATTGGAAATTGTCTCGACTTCCCTGGGCATAAAAGTATCATGGTGCTAGCATCATGATATACGAATGCAAAAATGGTAACCTGGCTTAGAAACCTCGCAGTTAATAACTGTGGAAGTGCTTAATGAACACTAAGCCGCGAGGCGGCTCTGTCCTAGTGTGGGGATGTAATGCCAATAAGATAGAGAGAGTCTGTAAAAGCAAACGGAAATAAACAATAACTTTTCAATGGCGCTTGGTGCGATTTAACATAACCCAGACCATATATAGCTATCTCATACACTGGGCTGGAGTAACCTGTAGCCGAGAATAGAACCGTGCTGTCAATACAGTGGCCAAGTCCTTACCCGCTAGTGTAACCATGAGGTATAGTTGATTGGTCACGCTACCCGTTCATAGCGCACATACGTACTAAGCTTCATAAAGAGGTCCTATAGTATCCGCGGTAATATCATGGGGGTTCCCCGAGAAAATGGTAACTGGATGTAGATGCGAAAGATTTAGAAGACATTAGGATTTTTGTAGGATTGATTGATATGTCTACGCTCACAAGTTTTTTTTGTCTTTCTCGTATACTAAGTATACGTAAAGGCTATATGTTCGCTCCAAAAATGAACTTTTTATAGGAGGCCCGGAGGCCCATAGTGTTATATACCAATCAGCTCAGCTCGACGAATTGAGATGATATCTGTGTGTGTGTGTGTGTATGTGTGTGTGTGCGCACCAAAAGAGCAAAAAGTTTAGCTCACTTTTTTGCACTTACCCTCAACCAATTTACTCGCAACAGGTCGACGCAGTATACTGCCCCATTGTTTCCTATTGAAAATTGGCCGGATCGGACTATGGGCTTGGAAGTTATGGCCAAAATAATTTTTCTCATAAAAAAGCGCGTAAAAATGTCTAGCTCACTTTTAATGCACTCACCCTAAACGGATTCCCTCACAGCAGGCTGCATTCGACGCAGTATCCTGCCCCATTGTTTCCTATTGAAAATTGGACAGATCGGACAATGGGCTTGGTAGTTATGGCCAAAATACTTTTTCTCAGAAAAAAGCGCGTAAAAAAATCTAGCTCACTTTTAATGCACTTACCCTGAACCGATTTCCTCGCAACAGGTTGCATTCGACGCAGAATCTTGTCTCATTATTTTCTATTGAAAATTGGCCCGATCAGACGGTGAGCTCAGAAGTAATGCTCAAAATACTATTTTTTTTTGACGCACGAGAAAGGCATCATCACCGGTAGGTGGATTAATCTGGGTTTTTTTATTGGCGCTTGGTGTGATTTGGCTGAACTTCGACCATTTATATAAAAGATATTTTAGTTACTAGATAAAGATTGTCGCTGTCGTCGCTGTCCGGAACATCTTTTGCTGGCGAGGATAGGGGAGCTAAATGTCAAAGAAGGAAAATCCATACGATTTGACAGGTATGTACCACACATGTTTCGGACAGCAGAACAAAGGGAACTGAAGCGACAATCTTTATCTAGTAACTAAAATATCTTTTATTTATATTAACTGGGAGCGTTTGGTACGGGGGGTCCACTCTTCGATTCCAAGATATAGATCGACTTTAAGGCTTTACAAATTCTGAAGTTGCTCAGTATCTCGGAGTCATCTCTGGGGTATATACTACGTAGTTGGATTGGCCATATGAAAAGAAAAAAGACGGAATTCAGGAACCGCCATTTTCCAGGATGCTTTCCAGGATGCTCGGAGTTTTCGCAGGAAATTGTGCATATTCGGACTCCGACAAAGTAGTAAGTCGTCTAGCCGACTTTAGCCGAACATGTCACTTGCACAAAAAACATAATGTTGTAGAGCGGACGCGGCTTCAAACATACCCAACACCGTGAAATTTATAGGATTCTGGTCCGGCGAACTCGCTGGCCGCTTTTATATAGCATGAAATAAACTCAAAAAATCCCTGAGTTGGGTTTTCTTCACTTTTTGAGCCGACGTATAATCATGTCGTAAGGTCCAATCAAAATAACTACGTGCCCACGGCTCGACGGCATTTTGTAGACCTAGTTACCAATAAGTATTTTGATTAGGTATATTATTTTTACTCACTTAAATATGTAGCAGTTCAACTGCTGGACCCTGCAAAAAAAAACATTTGAACAGGGCGTAACAGCCAAAATGTATTCTTTCCAGTCCCTCGTCTACATCACGGTGTCTTTGTCCGAAATCAGTATCTCTAAACCACCCACTACAAGAAAGTATAAGTTTTCCTCTTTCACGTTAGTGCATTTATAAAATATTCTACCAGGGGTCATTTTTCCGGGTTTGCGACGTAAGGTATAATGACGTAAGGTATAAAGGCATAAGGACGTTAGGCATAGGTACGTTAGGCATAATGGACGTTAGGCATAACGGTCGGTAGGCATAATGGACGTTTGGAATAATTCTGCCTTTTTTATGTCATGGGCTGTTTTTTGGGTAGTTTTATGCCTAATGACCATTATGCCTCACGTCCTTATGCCTAACGTCCTTATGCCTAACGTAGTTATGCCTAACGGGGTATACCCATTTTTCCATACATTTTTAGAGTGATTCAAATCGACTATTATTCGAGATTTTGAAGGAAAAATACCGAAAAAAATAAAAAAATTCTAGATCACCCGATAGACATGACATGAAAGAGGAGAGCATATACTTTCGCGTGGTGGGTGTTTCAGAGATACTGATTTTTTAAATTAATACTTCTCCATAGAGACACCGTGAGATAGAGAACTCATTCCATTTATTTAGCTTACATCTAAACAGAGCACTTTGAATCAACAATTAGACGTCACAATTTGACGGTGGTGAATCTTTTTTGATCGCAGTTTATTTTGGAGCCCGTAGTAGGCTGGAGATAAAGAACTGGAAAGAATAAAAGTTGACTTTAACTTTCTTTTCAAATGTTGGTCTAGAATTGTGCTGAACATGTTTGAGTAGTTCAATCAAAGTTAAATGCCTATTTCCGGGGATCAAACCACCCGACTTGGACACTAATTTACAATGTTATGAAAACTCATATGTGAATATGTAGGGGAGGACGGTCCAAAATGCGCCCCTTAAGCTTTTTCGATGTTTTTGTCCATATAAACAAAAATACCCAACCATTTCAATGTATAGGTGCAAAATTTACAAACCCAGCTACATTTCACAATGATCTCCTATTCAAAACAATAAGGTTTTCATGACTTTCTAACGCATTTAAAAAATGTTTTAAAAATAGACCTGGGGCAAAACGCCCGAATGATGATCTAAAATGACTCAATTGCATGTAAAATGATGGTGAACGCATGGTTGTTTGTTTTTTCTTAATGTATCGAACTACAATCTTCCGGATGTGGTGGAAGAATAGAATGGGAAAACTGTCAAACGCAACGCAAACGTATCCTATGTGCGTGGCTCTTTACTCAACCTCTTTCCTCAACCTAACTCGTGATTTTAGCATGAGGAAATATCATATAAACCCGTCGGAAACGATAACGAACATATTTGTCGAAGGAATGAAGAAAATCCATCCAGCCGTTTTCGACTTATGCGGATACGAACACAGACCATTTCATTTTTATTATATAGAGATAATTTCATAATATAAATTAGAAAATTATACGGGGGAGCGGGGGAGGGAGGTTTTTAATTTTTTTTCTTCTCTTTGTCGTTTCAGAGAGCGAGCATAGGCGCTTAAACCTAGGCTAAATAGCCAGGGCAAGGCTAATACCTTCGCCCCATCCGAGAAGAATCATCAGCCAGGAGAACGGAGTGACATATATTTCTTAGCAAAGTCACTTCCAACGTCTTTTCGCTAATTTGATATCATTTGCTTATGATGATACTCCTAACCAATATATCCAACCAACCATCCAACTCTTTGACATCTATTAGGGCGTCGTCGGTAAGTCGCTGGCCTCTCGTTAAGTAGATGTCATATCAAAATTTTCTTCCCTTTCCTTACTAACGGAGAAGATGGACGTGGCCGGCAATGGTAGCTTTCATGCTTTATCATTTTGGACCTTCAATTGGATTTCCATTAAATCCCAAATGGAAATCCATAAGCAATTGGGGTAAGAAAAGTAAAGAAAATACATGACAGCTATCAGTATGCAATCTACGAAATACTCCGTTACAACCCGACATAAAGTCTGATGGTTCAGAAAATGAAAAAAATTCTATCCCTACAAAGCAACCGAGAAGTGGATGCTGTTCTGGACGGTGCCATCACTGCCACTGATGCTGACGATCGATCGCTACCAACATCACCGTTGCAAAGAGTTTACTTCTGCACCGACGATAAATTCCGTGCCAGGCACGTATGATGCATGCATAGACATAACATTTAAAAACTGAATTGTGTTTGAAAACTTCTGAAGAGTGATTTTAATTTAAAATTATCGAATTTGATAACTGAAGAAAATTTTCACTGTAAATGTCTATGTAATGAATAATAATCTGCTACTCCTTAATGTCCCAATTAAAGGGATGAGTGTAATACCAAAACAAGAAAAGTGAGAAAATTACCTCCAGTAAGGAAAACCCCAGATATTCAATATAGACTTAAACAAACCTACGTCATAAATCACTTGTCGAATTCAGCATTACAACAGTTTTTATGTTATTGCTTGTAGCAGGTCGTAAAACCAATCTTAAACGGCCGATGAAAAGCAACGGAACGTGGATAATGTGTGCGGTTTGCCACCCAAAGCTGCCGCCGTCAGCAGATCATTGCACAAGACGCGTGAAAAAATAATAAATTTTAATTAATTTTGAATAAATACATTATGATTTTCGTTCTGTCAGCTCTCAACAGTTTCATGCCGTCTTCAGGACAGCGCTCGCAAGAGGGTTCGTCGCCCATATGGAATGAAGTCTTTCTTTTATGACTCCCTAAAACGGATTGACCCGGCTGGAGAACACCAGCCCAACTCGATACTTCCTTGGCCGAGACCTCTGTGGCGGTGTACAGTGGCATCTCGGTTCTGTCACTGGAAAATATGAAGCACTGTTGGAACAAAGAGGATAAATAAATTGAACGCATAGAACGGTTAAAGTGTGCTTAGCCAAGTCTATGCATTTTTTACACTCTTTGAGATGAGATGAATATGTTTCAATAAATGGGAAAATGGGATAATGTTTCCTAAAACATTACTTAATTAATAAAGAGTCCTGTCCACCTCAATTGTGTAAAGGGTCGACCTGAAAGATCTTGCTCGTTATGCCTTAAACCTGATTGAGATGTTGTCCAACTTTTTTTCATGATCGTTTATTTTGTAAGCTCAGGCATGTACACTGAGCAGAATAAAAATAACACCACCAATCAACATGTTTTTGACTAATATTTCTAATAATATAAAATTTCAATTCAGAGAGTTAGCATATTCTGTTTGGCAACTTTTCAGTGCATTACATTGATATCAATGCAGACCAATAACATTTAAGCTGAAAACTTCATGAAAAAAGGTGCGAAACAATAATAGCACCAATTCAGTTATTTTTGTCAATATTTGGTAATATTTTAGCAAAATCATCTTAAAATACATACTTTATAAAATTTCATATTTTTTTGTATTTTGTCATAATTATGTTGTCGAATCGTTTACCATTTTGTCTTTCTCGTATACAAAGTGATACGTAAATACTATGTGTTCGCTCCAAAAACGAACTTTTTATAGATATCCCGGAGACCCACAGTGTAATATACTATACCAATTGAATCAGATCAACGAATTGATATGATGTCTGTGATGTCCGCGCAAAAAAAAAACGCTCGGACGCAAAAAAACTCATTTTCAAGCACTGAACCTTAACTGATTTGCTCGCAACAGGATGCGTTTAACAGGGAAAACGATTTTTTGATAGAAGTCCTGGAGGCCCATAGTGTTATATACTAATCGACTCATCTCGACGAATTGAGATGATGTTTCTGTGTGTGTATGTATGTGCGCAATATAAAACTCACTCATGTTCTAGGAACTTATCCTTAACTGATTTGCTTGCAACAAGTTGCATTCGACTGGTAATCGTTTCCCATTATTTTCTTATGGAAATTAGCCAGATCGAGCTATGAGATCAGAAGTTATGACCAAATGTCGATTTATATAACAAAACACGCTAAGAAAATCTCACTCAACT
Organism: Armigeres subalbatus; assembly: GCF_024139115.2. Lineage (NCBI taxonomy): Eukaryota > Metazoa > Arthropoda > Insecta > Diptera > Culicidae > Armigeres > Armigeres subalbatus. The sequence continues at coordinate 281,650,928 of NC_085140.1, forward strand.
TTTTTTTTATATATCTAATGGAGAAGACAGACACAATCACCGCAAGGTGGATCAATCAGGGTTTTATATGAATTTTTCAGCCTAAATTTAAATGGTCCACATTAATATAAATTTAATGCGCAGAAAAGATGTGAAACAGAATGTGCTTACATTTTGAATTGAAATAACAGATGATGGTAAGAAAACTATTTTGAGCATTTTAGTGGAATGTCTTCACTTGTCATAAGACGAGTTTGTACAATCCCATTAAATTCCACCACTTAATTGTACCTTGACAGATACGTATTTCGACCTCAACAGTAAGGTCGTCTTCAGTGTCTCGTACTTGACTCGAGTTAGTCAAGTCGAATCAAGTACGAGACACTGAAGACGACCTTACTGTTGAGGTCGAAATACGTACCTGCCAAGGTACAATTAAGTGGTGGAATTAAATGGTATTGTACAAACTCAAGAGACAAGAGATGATGGTAGATAATTTCAGAAAATATGAGTACAAACCCTGATTAATCCATCTAGCGGTGTTGTTGCCTTTCCCGTGCATAAAAAAATTGACTATAGCTTTTGAGCCCATAGTGCGATCTGGTAAATTTTCGAAAGGGGAAACAATGGGACAGGATTCCCCATCGAGTGCAATGCAATGTTGCGTTGTTGCAAGCAAATCGGTTAAAAATAAGTGCCCAAAAATTAGTGAGTGCTTTTTTTGCGCACAGACACGCGCGGACAGAGATTAGCGCAGTGCGTCGAACTGAGTCGATTGGTACACAAAACTATGGGTTTCCGGGCCCCCTATAAAAAGGTTGTTTTTGGAGCGAACGTATTGCTTTCACGTTTAATTAGTATACGAGAGAGGCAAAACATTTATGGTGCTATATTTGGTTCGCTTAGTGTACAACACTTTACGGAGCCCCAATTATTTGTGATATGTACAATCGATATTATCTTATTATTATTAAGTCAGTGGGATAGGGATATAAGCCAACATATTCGTAGTGGAACTGTTTAAGGATAAACGGGCTTTAGAATTCGGGGTCAGGGGATTTCAGCTTCTCATCCGGGCATTTGGCGTCAGGGATAAAGTTCCGTCGTGCTCGAAGAATGGTTCGAGTGGGAGTAACTCCGGATAGCCAGAGCTACATAGAGGAGGAATAGGTTTACCCGACCCTTTCAGCGTTTCGTTCAATTAAGCATTATGGGAAGCTCAAATGTATGTAAACTGCATACATAATATTTCTTTAGGTCATTATTTTGCATATGCATGTATTGAAAACATTAAAGGTTGATCATTTTAACACAGATGAAAAACAAAAATCATGCAGAAAATGAATGTCTTCAAAAAGGTGCGGGTAAGCTCGTCACCCTTAGGGGGTAAGCCTGTCAGAAAATAAAATAGGCCTGAGCTTTGTATTTTGCATGAACTTTTCGTAGATAATAGTATGGTAATAGCAGGTGTTCATGAACGGGCAGGTGGGAAGGAAATGTATAGACCGCTCATCGGACCGGATAGTCAGCACACCATATCGAATGACAACGGCCAACGATGCATAACCCTATTTCCCCGCAAAAATATCCACAAGGTCACATGGAGATCACCTAACCAAGCAACGGAAAACCAAATCGACCACGTTCTAATCGACGGTAAATTCTTCTCCGACATCACGAACGTCCGCACTTACCGCAGTGCGAATATTGAATCCGACCACTACCTCGTTACAGTATGCCTGCGCTCAAAACTCTCGACGGTGTACAACACGCGTCGAAATCGGACGCCGCGGCTTAACATTGGGCGGCTACAAGACGGTAAACTAGCCCAAGGATACGCGCAGCAGCTGGAAGTGGCACTCCTAACGGAAGAGCAGCTAGGTGCAGCGTCGCTAGAAGATGGCTGGAGAGATATTCGATCCGCCATTGGTAGCACCACAACCGCTGCACTTGGCACCAAGATTTTTTTATGTACAGGTTATCCGACTTGTAAATATCCCCAACTCAGCCATCTTGGATTTTTGTATGAAATTTATGCTCGTTTGTTTACGCTTTGCACTGAAAATGTATGTTTCCCCCCCGCGCTGGTTATTCCCATCTACGGACGAAGTCGAATAACCTGTACATAAAAAAATCTTGCTTGGCACGGTGCCCCCGGATCAGAGAAACGACTGGTATGACGGCGAATGTGAGCAGCTGGTGGATGAGAAGAATGCAACATGGGCGAGATTGCTGCAAAAAAAGCACAAGGGCGAACGAGGCACGATATAAACGGGCGCGGAACAGACAAAACTCGATTTTCCAGAGGAAAAAGCGCCAGCAGAAAGATCGAGACAGTGGCCAACTGAAGAACAACAAAGCCCCTGGGGTTGATCAACTACCAGGAGAGCTATTAAAATACGGTGGTGAGGCACTTGCTAGAGCGTTGCACTGGGTCATTACCAAGATTTGGGAGGAAGAAGTTTTGCCGCAGGAGTGGATGGAAGGTGTCGTGTTCCCATCTACAAAAAGGGCGATAAGCTAGATTGTAGCAACTACCGCGAAATCACATTTCTGAACGCCGCCTACAAGGTACTCTCCCAAATGTTATGCCGTTGACTAGCACCAATTGCAAGGGAGTTCGTGGGGCAGTACCAGGCGGGTTTTATGGGCGAAGGCTCCACCACGGACCAGGTGTTCGCCATTCGCCAAGTACTTCAGAAATGCCGCGAATACAACGTGCCCATACATCATTTTTTCATCGATTTCAAAGACGCATATGATACAATCGGTCGGGACCAGCTATGGCAGCTAATGCACGAACACGGATTTCCGGATAAACTGCCACGGTTGATCAAAGCGACGATGGATCGGGTGATGTGCGTAGTTCGAGTTTCAGGGGCATTCTCGAGTCCCTTCGAAACGCGCAGAAGGTTACGGCAAGGTGATGGTCTTTCGTTTCTGCTATTCAACATCGCTTTGGAAGGGGTAATACGAAGAGCAGGGATTAACACGAGTGGTACAATTTTCAATAAGTCCGTCCAGCTATTTGGCTTCGCCGACGACATAGATATTATGGCACGTAACTTTGAGAAGATGGAGGAAGCCTACATCAGACTGAAGAGGAAAGCTAAGCGAATCGGACTAGTCATCAACACGTCGAAGACCAAGTACATGATAGGAAGGGGTTTCAAGAGAAGGCAATGTGAGCCACTCCCCTCGAGTTTGCATCGGTGGTGACGAAATCGAGGTGGTAGACGAATTTGTTTACTTGGGCTCACTGGTGACTGCCGAAAATGATGCCAGCAAATAAATTCGGAGACGCATAGTGGCTGGAAATCGTACGTACTGAAAACTCGAACTACGCACATCACCCGATCCATCGTCGCCTTGATCAACCGTATCAGTTTATCCGGAAATCCGTTTTCGTGCATTAGCTGCCATAGCTGGTCCCGATCGATTGTATCATATGCGGCTTTGGAGTCGATAAATAGATGATGTGTGGGCACGTTGTATTCACGGCATTTCTGCAATACCTGACGTATGGCGAACACCTGGTCTGTGGTAGAGCGTTCACCCATAAATGTGAAATGACCGACACTGAATTTTCCTTAGGGACTGAATACTGATTACGTAAGCTTTCGGGTTCAATTCGTTGTCCTTGCAATGATTTTGTGGTCACAATGCTATAATAAGCGATTTTCGAAGTCATAGTTTTCTAGGACGGAATTTCAGAATTGTTCACTTCTTTCACTTTTTTCACTTCGTTCAAACTTCCGGAGGACCACTTATCCGCCACCCGGAGTCAATGAGTATTCTATGCATTGATTTTGCTCTCATATTACGTCAATAAATCAATCAATCAATCAATCAACAAACTTGTTCAATTGAAGAGATGGGCAAAACGGATCACTTCGTTGAACGGATCCGATCCGGATCATTCAGTCTAATGATTGGGATCTTGGGATTGGGATCAAAATGTTAGGGGATAGCAAATTAGTGAAATGGCTCTCACTATTAATCCGTACATAGTCGATCTCTTTGATTTGAGGGAAAATGGTAGATTGTTCATTAGTAGGGTAGAAAGATCTGGAAGACGAAATTAGTTTTCTAAGTCATTCATGTATACTGTAATCAGATGAATAAACAAATAAATAAATTTTATCCTTCTCTAACTCACAAGCATAAAAACATTTATGGAATTCTACAAAAAACTTTTCTTTTTGTCATTTTCTTTGCTGATCTGGTGAACCGGACCTTTTGAAAAGTGAGCTACTAATCATTCGCTAACATCAAAGATTCCGATCATTTGAACGGTTCCGGATCTTAATGCACATCTCTACACTTGACCATTTCTTCGGATGTTCCAGAGCTCCCGAAGAATCACTAAAGGGCCTTCCGAAATAAATAAGTCCTACACTCAATTTCTAAACGAGTAGCTGCTTTCTAAGACAAATGATCGGAGGCGGCAATTTCTTCGGATGATCCAGAACTTCTGGAGGACCACCTAATGATCTTCCGGGGTCAATGGATGGTCCTTGAAAACGATTTTGCTCTCATATTGCTATTCAAAAAAAAAAGAGCGCTGTTTCGGATGTTTCGGAGGACCTCTCAGTGGCCACCTGGTGTCAATGAGTGAGTGATTTTGTACTCGTATTGCTACAACAAACGGAATAGAAGAAGTCGCATCTTACTGGGGCAAATGGGAATCGACCAGTTTTCCTTGTGTTCCAGAACCACTGGGGTCACAGAGATCAATGAGTGGTAAGATAGATGAAAACAATAAGATGAGAAACAAGGCCCTTAGATTATTTCAAGAAGATTAATACCCATTATGCTTGGAATCTATTGAAAAGTGTTTCCCCCACGGGGAACCTGTCCTGGAATGGAAACTTTGAGGTCAGCACGTCTGCACTATGGGGAAAAGGGTGGCCATTAATCGAGTAACCAGAATGTTGGACAGTAACCCGGTGAAAATGGACTGCGTGGTTGGCGACGTGTACACACTTAATTTTTTTTGCCGAGATCTCAGTATTTTTTGTTTATTTTCCCGAGGTGGGCACCGCCGATTTTCAGCAAATATGATTTTTGCCGCGATCTCAGTAAAAGTGACGTTTCAGTTGCTGAGATACGGTAAATATGTTGCTAAAAATCAGTAATAAACCAATTTTTCTGCCGAATTTCAGTTCTGAAATTTACTGAGGTACAGCGGTGCCCGATTTTGCCGAGCTCGAGAAAGAAAAACTTAGGGTGTAGCCATGGACCGAGCCGAATGGAGAAGACTCTTATATACCGCACAGGCCACTTCGGCTTTAGTCTGAATAAATAAATAATAACAGCATGACCATCAAAAACTAACATCGACATGACATGTGGTCATAAAGTTAATTGAAAAGTGTTTTCTTGTAAAACGCTGCAGTGACGCGCTTACCCACAGTGCCGGGCTTACATTTCCCCTAGCAATACGGAACAGAAAGGCTCATGGTCAGGGTTTGAACTTATCATTTCATTATCATTTGGTATTCAGCCAATAACTCATTACGGAAGCGGAATTCCGAAAAGTGTTGTATGGCGGACTTCTAGCGCTATTTTCCGTCTACAACTTTGTCTAAGGGTACATTGCTCTATGTCTAATATTTACAGCTTGAAACGCTAGTATCGTTTAATATACTAAATGATAATAACACTTATTATCATTTAGTATATTAAGTGATACTAGCGTTTCACGCTGTAAATATTAGACATATGGCAATGTACCCTTAGACAAAGTGTTAGAGGGAAAATAGCGCTAGAAGTCCGCCACACATCACTTTTCGGAATTCCGCCTCTGGAATGAGTTATTGGCTGAATACTAAATGATAATGAAATGATAAGTTCAATCCCTGCTCATGGTGTTAAGATTTATCTAAAAGATATTCTAGTTACAAGATAAAGATTGTTGCTTCGGTTCCCTTTGTTGGGTATAGAACTGTCAAATCGTATGGATTTTTCTTTCATTGACATTAAGCGCGCTATCCTCGTCAGCAAAAGATGTGATGGACAGCGACGACAGCAACAATCTTTGTTTTGTAACTAAAATATCATTTGTTTGTCTCTGCTATGATGTTCTGCTAAGCTCTATCCTATCGCTCTAAAAATCACTTTAATAAAGAAACAAAACAAAAAATGTCGAAAATTCGTATACTCTTCCTATATGTTACCCAGTGGAAAAAATATTGAAATTAGGGGAAGTGCACCGGTTTTGGCCAACTTAGTGCCTAATTTGGCCAACCCTGAAAAATACATATTTTTCCAAAACAATCGATCAGTCGAAAGCAGCGTTGAAGAGTGAGGGATATATCTCTTGCTGGAACTAATGAAACCCTTGCAAATTGGGTAATTTTTGGAGTTATACGCAAAATTGGCCAAATTAGGAATATGGCCAAAACCGGTACAGTTCCCCTATTGTAATTCGTTTTAGTAGAACCCTTATTGCAATACATGTGAAAAACACACTCTTACCCCACCGGTGGAGTAAGAGTGCGCATTGAGTGGGGTAAGAGTACGCAATTTTCCAATCATGTGTTTTAAATGTACATTAACAAAAATAAGAGTAAATAACATTCAATTGATGTTTATTGAAAGTATATTTATAGAATGTTTAAAGTTTACGTAACTCTGAAAGGGGGAAGGGGTCCTAGAAACATTGTTTTTTATTATAAACAAAAAAAACTTCAGAGGTAAAAATATACCAGGTTTCACGTGGCTTGAACAAAGGAATTTTCTTTAAAGAAAGATCACTAATTTCATAACGGAAAATTTGACCATTTCATCACCCCTCCCCTATCTTACGCTTTTTGTATGAATCCTCTGAAAATTCTATGAATCGTCATACATTTAGCAAACCCTCCCAGCTCAGCGTTGCGTAATTTATGGATGTTTCTTTTGATTAAAGGATTATCTTTTAGATGAAATTGTGTTTTCGGACTGTGTTGAGGTGTTAAACAATATCAAATACAATTTTGTTATTTCGCTTCAGTGTTTTGTTCGCTCCTAAGTCCTAACACCAAAGTACTTATCCTCAAAAGTAGAACTTGTAATAATTTACGATGCGTGTCCTTTTTTCTTTGTTGTGGATCTTTACGCTTTGGAAGTAGTCTTATTTCGGCCGGAGATACGGGTTTGACAACAGAACTTAAAGGTTCACATGCGTACTCTTGCCCCACCCGTTCCTGCGTACTTTTACCCCACAGCCCCAAAATTTATTCAGTTTATGGTTTTGACCTCTTGGAAAACCAACCGAATTAATGTTCTGCACCATAAAGTACTCTATACAATAGGTTATCGAAATGGTATAATGTTCACCTGATTGAACGTATATATGGTAATGGAATACTAGTTGCGAAAACACAATTATTTTATTATCTCCCTTGTTGTTTATTCAAATCGTTTTCAATTACACATAAAAATAGTTGGTCAGAATACCTATCAAACTGATGCAGTGCTGCTAGTTTATCTTTTTTTTATAACTTATAACTATACTTATACTATACTCTTACCCCACGCGCACTCTTGTCGCACTCTACTCTACTGTGAAATTGGAAGAGGTCTCCATGTTTACAACCTACAATTTGGAGTTGTTGACTTGAATGACCTGCCGATTGAGCTTACTCTGCAAATCGCCGTTGTCATCGGCCAATTTGAAGTCAGCAGCGGGAATAGAATAGAATATATGCTCTCTGCACTGCGCCTCAATGGGCCGATGGTTTTAGAAGGAACTCTCTTGCATCTATTTCAGTTCATGCAGCAGCTTTGGAAATCGTCGGTGAATATTCTTCTAAAATTTTAGCTTATAGTAATTTGCGAATGAACCAAACGTGCTTTACATAGTAAACTAATCCTGGAATGTACGAAAAAAACAATGTTGTTAGCATGATCTGTGAAACAAGATCGAAACGAGTGTGGGCAAATACGATAAGGCACTCTGTTTCATAAGTACATGTGATATGCCGTCCCTCCGGTAAGTGCCGTGATCTATATGCGCTTGGACTGCGCTTGTTTACACATGGTTAGTCGGCTTTATGCGCAGGACGTGCTTTCAACTGTCCGAAGGCACATTTGTCGAGCATCATTAGGTCAGGAACAGATTAAGTAGGGATGCGATCCGATCGTCACAGGGCAGCCTGAGCCGGCTCACACAAATCGACAAACCGAGACAGCACACACGCACGGGATGCTGAGGAGAGCCATGCGGATTAAAGAAGGAGAAACTGCCCACCACAAAGAGCAGCATCGCACAGCATCCATTCTGAGAAGTATTTAATTTTTGCGAATCACACATGAGCCTGGACCTTCTGCCTCGCCTCAGATGTGGGTTTTGGTCAGTGGAGTATGTTAAAGTAACAAAAAACCTGATGCGGATCAGAAGTGGTCTTATCGTAGTTTCTCCTTTCGGACTGCGGGCTTCACTCGTAATGAGCTTCTGCACATATATGGTTCGCTGGGTTTTTTAAGCCATTAGCTGATGATGATTATTATAATCCCTGAATGGGTATTAGGTGGTAGGCAAAAAAATAATCTATGTTTTTTAATGTTGCATTGTGGATTGAGTAGTTTTTTTTTCTTCAAACTAGTGCACCGTATGTGGAAGGGAGTTTCTGTTAACTCATGTATCTCAATCACTTTAAATCCCACACAAATCTTAAGAATTACTTCAAAACGGATGGGGCGTTTAGAACGTTAGATCGAGCATCGACGTTCAACAAGATTTTAGATCGAAATCAAGTTTTTTACTATTTATCGGGAAATTTAAAATCCTTTGTGAGAAGACAAAGTGCCAAAAATAATGATTAAAGTAAAGCGTGTACCGAGTTTTGGTTGATTTAGAAGTAAATATTTATCGGAAATTCAATTCAATTGAAACCAAATTGATTTCTGCATATAGTTTGACATTTCTCCAGTTAGCCTTGCCTGCAAATGCGTAGGATTGCCAATCCGGATATGGCGAGTTCGATTCTCGGTCCGATTTAGAATGTTATGTTAGAATAGTGTATCCATTGTACTTTCTACATAAGAGACATACTCATGCTATTGCGGCCATGGAAAAACTTATTAATTAAGAAGAAGTTTGACATTTGATCTCAAATTCAAAATTAGTACAAATAAAATATTCCGAAGTTCCGCACAAACATGACCTAGTTAGATTTGGAGGAGGATGAAAAGGGTCATTTTTCCGTGTCGTGTTGAATGCATCGACCTTCCAAAACACCGTGAAACATTCTCTTCCACACAGTAAATAGTCTCCTGTTTGTGCGAGCACCATCGCGTCTCCCGGCGTGGTGCTTATTCATGCCAATTAAAATCATACCACTGGCTGATTTCTGTTTTTTCTTCTCTGCAGTAAACGCCTATTGCAAAGCGAGGTGTTCATCGAGCAAGTAGAAAAGCATAGACGCTTGGCAATCATACACAGCCAATCAAATTAACCTACCTCATACCGAACCATAACAATTCAATAAGGCAAACAAGCAGTCGCGTTCAGAAACGGTTTAGCTGGGTTATTCTTATGGCATTTATTCGCACCTTTCTACGAAATCAGATAAATAATGTATAATTTCGGTAATCACCCAACAAACCGAGATTCTCCTCGGAAACGAAATTAGACACAGCCAAATGTGCTAGAGAGATGGACGAAGTTGAAGAAATAGTTGAGCCCCCGGTGCTGTGCTCCGACCGATAATCTAGCACCGGGATGGCCTTGTTCTCCACTCCATCTCAAATTATCCCAGTGCGCGTTGCTGCGCGGTATGTGGGTTTGGGTTCGGGTAATTTACGGCCAATCAAGTAGTAAAAGATTAAATTATCGTGGGCACGATAATAATCATAACCATAACACAATAAAACAAAACATTTCCGTTTAAATATTTGACCTGACTAGTGTGTGCTGTGGAGCTATTTTCCGGGGAGCACGTGTTCATAGCCCATGAGATGAACTATTACTTTTAATTTGACGTGAGCAGTTCATGCTTAAAGGAGATCTTTACGTTGTTGATTTTGATAATGTAAAAAGCTGTCAATACTCTTCGTGTTGTAGTTGTAGTTCCTGTAATAAGTTTATACATCACCATGAAAATAAAAAGGAACATTTCATTGTAAACATTATTTTCACTCTTTAGGACAACTGGATCATTTATTTGAAAAACTTCATATATTCTTTTCAAACAAATTCGAGAAAACAACAAATTTTAAACAAATCTTTTGATATCCTTGATGCAGATCAATAGTAGGTAATAATTGCACAACATGCGAAAGATTCAGTTCGAAAAATGTATTGGAGGGTAACCACTTCCTTCGGTGGGGTTTGATCCCACGATACCAGTACGATAGACAGGTTCTTTCCCTACTAAGCTACGAAAGACCTCCTCGTCCCCTTCACCTCCTTCCTGGTAGGATCACAGCGTTCGAATTGGTACATTGTCATGCATAAAAAAATAAACATCGGGAATGATTGTACAAAAGAGCATATTTTTACACTATGGAATCACACTGAAAACAAATTTTGCTGTCAATGAAATCAACATGTTAGGGGGAATGACGGCTTTGGCAGGTTTTGTTCTATTATTGGCAGGGGTTTTTTTTATGTCTGACTATGCTCAAATTTGGCCTAAACATTCTTTGCATATCAAAGAACATTATGGCCAAATTTCATAAAATTTGGTCGACAAAAACCCTCCTGCCAATAATAGAACAAAACCTTCCAAAGCCGTCTTTCCCCCTAACTATGTTTAAATTCATGAGATTCCAAATTTGATATCAAATTGAGAATTTGGTTAGATTATTCTCTTAAGCATTGATAACAAAAATTCAAAAGCATATTTTGTTCGCAGATTGCTTTTGATCTAAGCAAATTGATTACTCATTATGAAATAATAGGTTACAAAGTTAACAGCAAAATTAGATCTCTATCCAGTATTTTGCCCTCGATAATGGCGGCGTGAGTTCCTTTAAGTTTGATATTCAAGAGGTAGAAAACATTGGCACTCATCAAGTATGCCTTGATATAATGAAATTTTTCAACGTAAATAAACAAATGTTAACCAACATCCTTCACGGAATCTCTAAAATTATTTCTTTTCCAAATTTTCGATAATTTTAACATTGTTATTAAATAACTCTCTTTTATTTTAGGTTTCTTATGAATTAAAACCAAGAAATTGAAATTTCGAAAAATAAATCAATTCGTGTATACTTGAATGGAATCTGTTTGATCCAATGAGGAAAAATTGGATTTTGAATCAAATTAAGAATGCTTGTGACATAAAACCTGTCCAATTGATTTTGGTCATTTCATCAATTTGGACGAGAGTTAGAACTTGCTGAATGCAGCATATCGAAGAGATGTAAATGGATCTTCTCAGTGGTTTGTTAAATGTTTAAAAAAAATCGCGTTGGAAGATGGATGCCCGAAATTGAACGCAGACAGGCTTTATTTCCTATTAATCCTAATGTTGCACTTTTTCCCGACAAAATTTTACATTTGCCCAGAAAAATTTAAAAATGGTTCCATAAAGCAACAAACCCACATAACCTGTTTAAGGGCACTCCTGACGGAATCCAAGTTTCAAAGTACTCGCATTTTCAGGGGCACACCATTCGACACAGAAGTAATGCACAACTGTCATTCTTATTTTTTCACGCATGCTGCGACGCAGCAAAGCTGAAACAATAAAAATGATAGTTGTGCGTTGCTTCCGTATCGAATGGTGTACCGTTGAAAACGCGGGTACTTTGAAAATTGGATTCCGTCAGGAGTGCCCTTAAGTTCTCCCAACAAATATAGCACGACAAACAAAACAAAACTCAGTGCAAAAACACAAGCAATTTAACGGCTAATACCTCAACGTGATCATCTTATAGTCCCTACCCTCCAAAGGGTTTCCTAATAATTAGCCAACCACCGAATCGATGTTTTCAAATTTCTCCACATTACCAACCAAACACGACACTTATGCTTATAATACTTATACTTCCAGAAATTAAATGAAGCATCTATTTGATATATTATTCGCAGTACGGTTCTATCCAATCTCATATTAAAATAATAAAAGGAAGCATGAATAATACTGGTATTAATTCGATATTTTGATTATAACATGCAGGAAATACGTTTGCTCCACTCCACGGCTATAGGGCACTGCACGGACTGCTTTGTCTCTTTTTCTCTGCAAAGTAATTAGAAAACAACAAGGCCAGTAAACGTCAAAATTTATAAGGAACGAAAGAGAAAGAGATGTTTCCGTACAGTGCCCTATGAGAAGTAGTTGACTTTTATTTATTTACTCCTAAAATTATTTTTCACCAATACATACTAGATGAGTTCCAATGTTTCCTACCTCTTGAATGTCAAATTGAACGCCGCCATTATGGTGCGCAAAATACTGGATTTGGTATTGTCATAGAAAAATGACAGTAAAAAGTCAAAAGCATATTCTGCTTTTAATTTGCTAGCCATGAAAATATTACTCTGCTTGGAGCCTTCAATGGTTAGCAATGGGATCAACAAGTATTTTTATTATTGTTTAATATTTTGAATAATGATAAAACAATGTCATTTATTTGGAGTGTTTGAGCAAATTAAAAGTGCTGCTTTAAATCCATAGTCTGTGGGTTATTAAGCACGAGATTTACATATTTAAAAAAATCAAACACAAGGATTAAAACATCATAACATGAGAAATGCTATCAGCGCCTTTTAGCATTACTGATGACCATTTGCATCAGGCGGTTACATCCTTCAGAGGCCTTCTTAGCAAACACCGTTTCGTCATGAAGATAAATTCGCCTCTCCAACAGACGAGCTGAAACATTAAGTTCATCTTCTTTCTATATAAAAATAATTTTGCATTTCCTTTGACGCAATATAACTCACAAACGCATGAACCAATTTGCAAGATTTTCTTACTAATCGATGCGTCTTGGGGTTAGCTATGTTTTTATATTTGAAAAGATAGCACATTTAGCTGGAAAAGTAGAATAAATTTAAAAAAATACTACGTTTCCAAAACGATCAAGCGCGATTTAAACCACCAAGCCCGTTTTAAAATGTTATTTGATATTGTAACTAAAAAAAAAACTGCACTTTCTCATCCTTCAATGCCACAGAAACTGCAGGTGGTGATGCTGCTGATGTACATTCACCACGATCTCTTTCTGTGGCCGCGACGTTCGCTTTGGGACGACCTTTTGGGTTATTTGAAACCTGTCCTGTTACGGTACTGCCAGCAAATACTTTCGGCCAGATAGTGTTCATCAAGAATTTCACAAACATGTAATCGCTATCATGCGCTTCCATTGACATTGTCATAATTTCGGCACATTTCGAAAAACCTACATCTGCTGTAAAATGCTTCTTTTACTTCGAGCTTGGCAAACTTTTACTGGCAATCCACAAGTACAAGCTAAAACAATAACACTAGTAGTTGAATAAACAAGAAAAAAAAGAATCAGTAAAAATTACCGTCATTGTTATCCGGCTTGGTGCTATCCTCCTGGTCATCAAAACTACCAGAGTCCGCAATTGTTAAAGAGCCGTTAGCTGTTGGTGATTGCTTTTGGGCGTCAATACCATCCATGTCCGCAGTTTCCGGTGGATCCGTAACAGTTGACTGATTGTTGCAAATTATTATTTTGGCATCAGGGCTGGATAGCTCCGTAATCAAGGTTGTTGATTCAATATTCTTCTGAATAGTTGCAGCGGATCGCTAGAGAACAATAGGAGCTAGGTAGTGTATTTTTGGATTTATTGATATAATCGAATCAGCCGAAAAATATATAAAAGCTACAATGTTCTGTGAAATTGTTTTGTAGGATACCAACTGCCCTTTTTGCAATTATGAGCTCAATCAGGCAATCATAACCAATTTCCAGATCGAATGAGTGACGGAGGTGTGATTTCCTATATATTTTGGTTGAAATCCCCATACAAACTTCAAATCAAATGCGCCAGCTTATGCAACAAGCGATTGAGTTGTAATTTGGAGATATTGATTTTCTCACCAAAAAACACAATCCTAGCCCCATGGAATTCGACCACACGTTGAAGTGTCGCTGTCTGCCGTGTACGGACCTTTTTTTTACGTTTTTGAACACTTTTGAATGTGCAGCTGTCACCAACGAGAGAATCAGCGCAAAAGAATTTGTCACAACAGACACTGAACCAGATGTGTTATTTAGTTTTTTTAGGCGTGATTCTTATACACGAAAAAACTAAAGAACCCAATAACGAATTCTTTTAAACTTTATTTCAAATACCGTACAAACTCAAACTTCGGACGCTTAAGCACTTTCTGATATATAATCATCCTGTTTACTCACATTATTAATCACACTGTTCAAACCACCATTGCAATCATAAAGTAAAGTATTCATCTTTGAACTACGTATTTAATATGTGCAAGATATTGCGAAGATTATTTGCAAATTATGAAAATGTCCGACTTCTGTTTGATTCAAACCTCGGACACCAGCGGGGTTAGATTCATATTTCGGACACAAAGATTCAAACTTCGGACACCTGATTACACAGTGCCGGGGAGAATAATTGAAAACAATTATCACTGCACAGCACAGACTGTCTTTTAATTATTTTGTTGCATTGTTTTAACATGTCTTATTAGAATGTAACTATGCTAAAACAAGCTAAAACTATTAGTCCTTCCTACCCACCTTGACGAAACATTTCGATGAAATATTTCAGAAAATTTCCCATACGAATTGAAGCGTCCGAAGTTTGAGTGTGTCCGAAATTTGATTCTTTACGGTACTTTAATATTTTTCTCTTTCATTCGCTTTTGACATGATTGTCAGAAAACAAACAATAAAGTAACCCAACATCGCCAGTTCAGTGGAAGAAACTGACAGTTGTGTGAAAAGAATTTAGCTGATAGGTTGGTAGAAGCAAATGAAAACAAGTTGAGTGACTAATTAGAGCTCTTGTTTAGGTGCCTTTGTTTATCTGTGTATAGAGAAAATGTTTGTACAGTTGTAATTTATTCTTATTTCTGCTGTATTCGATAAATTAGGAAAAAAGTATGTTGAATAAATATATATAGGAGAACTGTTCCATTTTCCATCTCACTGAACATATATTCATCTCATGGCAAAACAGAAAAATACAGCACCAATCTTGTCGCTTCTTTTTGCTAACATGCGTGCTCACTGGTGAAAAAAATCACAAAAATAAAACACAAATCAAATTCTTTTCTACTTCTTTGTTTTTGATGGGATGGAAATAGGAGCTATGAGATGCCAACCGTTCCTCTATTATTGGATGTGATAAACTACTTTCGAAGATAGTTTACTCTCTTTGAAGACAAGGCATTATTTATATTTTAGTTGTTACCAAAACACGATTACAATACCTTCGTTGAGAATCAACGTACTTTCATCCAAAAATAACAACTACAAAAACTAACGAAAATTTGTGAATAGACATCTGTTTTATTAGTGGGGAATAGACATCTGTTTTATTAGTAAAATGACTATTCCTCCTATGTGTGTTTACTAACGCTACTGTGGAACCCCGAATCCGAGCGAAATTTTCTCGGCTAACCCAACTCCGAGGGCGAAATCGAAAGAAAAAGAAGGATGAGAGGGTGAAAAGTCAGTCGGTAATAGACTATTAACGTGTTCGTGATCTGTTCTACGTGGACACGTGGCCGATTTCCACTTTTCCAAGAAACCGTAGTGCTTCCGCCATCGCTGGCGTCTCGCCGGTACAAGCTCGTAGCCGACACCAGGTCGTAGTCGGACACCAGGTTAAGAACATGGTGCAGGATGTTTTTAGAATATCTCAATTTCTATCAAAAATTACACTACTGGAAACAAAAAACTATCAAATTTTGTTATAATTTTATCATAAATATAACATATCATCAGAATCAGTTACATAATATATTGTTTCTGTGCAGTTGTAAATTTTTACAGATCGTGATAGATCTCCAGATTGTGATCAACAATTAGAAATTTTTATTTTTGTCTGAACAAGAATATTTTTCAAGAACATGAAACTTTACATAAAAATATTGCAAATTAGGCAATCTTTTCAAATTATATCAACGTTGTGATATCAATGGTTGGGAGAATTTGGTACATCTATTTTAACTGCCTACTGTTGGGCAATTCGGTGTTAAGCATTTTTCAGATCATATTATGAAAAAATTCGGTTACAACATTTGAAAAACAACGGCTACTAAAAACAAAATTGTATCAAAATAAGTTATAAATATCATAATATGTTGAAATTGTGTTCAGTTTCTGTTATGCTCTTCTAGTCGGGATCGCTGGCTTCGCGTCAGTACCTACCGGTGACCGATATCAGGTCGATCCCGAATCACGCCCGGCCTCTGCCACCCTGCAGGCCTCTTCCATCGCTGGCATCCCGTCAGTACCAGATCGTAATCGACTTCAGGTCAAACCCGAATCCCGTTCGACGACCATCTCAAGAACCTGGCCGACTCCGGCCCGATACGGTGGCCACAGCAACGCCACACGTCTGCAGAACCTTCCAGAGCAACAACGTGGCAAGTACCAAGGCGAAACTAGGTTTCAGGCTTAGTGTTCATTAAGCACTTCCACAGTCATTAACTGCGAGGTTTCTTTGCCATGTTACCATTTTTGCATTCGTATATCATGAGGCTAGCACGATACTTTTATGCCCAGGGAAGTCGAGACAATTTCCAATCCGAAAATTGCCTAGACCGGCACCGGGAATCGAACTCAGCCACCCTCAGCATGGTCTTGCTTTGTAGCCGCGCGTCTTACCGCACGGCTAAGGAGGGCCCCCTAGCATGCCACCCATATGGGCCCTAAAATGGTCCATTGAACCGGTTCATGGTAAAACCGTTTACCGGTTCCAATTGGTTCAAATACGGTCCAGGAAGTACAAAACTACCATGGAATGCCATTACTTTTGAAATCATTGCTTATTTATTTCCAAATTTTTCATTTGAATCGATTCATGGTAAAACCGTTTACCGGTTCAAATACGGTTCAGGAAGTACAAAACTACTGTAGAATGCAATTACTTATGAAATCATGAATAGAGGTGTGCGCCGCCGCCGACAGCTTTGCTTCGGCGCACCGCCGTTTAAAATTTGTCTCGCCGCTGAACTATGATTTTCACGCCGTTCCAAATTCGAAGAAGTCCGCATTATTTTCCTATAGATATCTCCAACTCATCACGTTGAAACTCCACTGAAATTTTCGTGAAAATACCAATGATTTCCTTGAAAAAACTAAGAAGAACTTCGAGTGCAAATTCTGAGATTACCCATTTTCTTAAATTTTAGTAAAAAAATGGCTATGCAGTATTCATTTAGTAAAACGAGGATTTCATTTAAGGTAGCTTCACACCTCGGTAATTCGGTCCGCGGAATTTTTTCTCATGTATTTTCACATATGCGATGTTTTCGGGATTTGGGCACGGAAAATCAAAATCCCGGCCCCATTTAAAACACACGGGGACCAAAATCCGACGGAAAATTTTCCCGAGGTGTAAAGTTGCCTTTACCCAACGTTTCGAAACGAGGATTGTGTCTTCCTCAGGGGGAAAATACTGCACTTATCCAAACGTTGTTTCCACCAGAATTTTCAGGTACATTTCACGTGCACATGTAACTGCAAATGCTTCAGAAAAATCAGGTGAAACTTACGTATCCGGTGAATTCTATCCAAAACTCAGGTAGAACCTACCTGATTTTCACGTAGAATGAAAATTCTATCGACAAATCAGGTAAAAGTTACGTGAATTTCATGTGGAAAAAATCTACGTACTTTTTCAGGTGGAAACAATGTGCAATTTTTTTTTCGGGTGTGTGTCGAAACGTTGGGTAAATAACATACTCGTTTTACTTAATGAAGACTGAGTAGCCGTTTTTTACTGAAACACAAAAGAAACAGTCGTCATACAAACGTTTTTTAAACTTTATTACCGTGTTTCAGGATTTCCGTTGTAATCCGAAGAAGTTCTCGTTGAAGAAATCCGTTGGCTGCATATCTCAATTGGCCGAAATGGTCGTTTGACAGAAAGGGCCATTTGGTCGAATGGACATCTTGTCTAAAAGGTCGGAGTGTTTCGCAGAAAGGTAATTTTCGGCTAAATGATCTATTCGGTAAAAAAATATTTTCGACCAAAAGATTATTTCGACAAAACGGCAGTTTCAACCTACAGGGTTGCAAGGGCAAACAATGGCCAAATAAATCATTAGACCCATCTGGTCGAAAATGTCATTTAACGAAATGGATATACGACCGAAAATATCGTTTGGTCATTCGGCCGAAAAAATCGTTTGGTCAAAATGGCCATCTGTATAAATGGCCATTTAGTCATATGATCAATTCGGCCAAACGGCCCTTTCTGTCAAACAACTATTACGACCAAAAGGCATTTTCGGCCTGTTGACTCTTTTTCCGGCCGATTGTCGCTTTGGCCAAATAAAATTTTTGGTCAAACTGTTCTTCATTTTTAACGGTTTCGCACGAAATATCTTTCCGTTTTTTCCGTGATTTTCAGCCAAATGACCCTTTTCCATTTTTTAGTAATTTTTCGAAGAATTTTCGATGTCGCGTAGAAATCCAATCATTCAAAATTTCGAAAAACAAAACAGCTCTTCGTAAATTTTTTTTTTGCAGTCTGTGGCGAGAAACGTCTTTTACTCGTATTTTTTTTCCTCTAGAGCAAGCCTGAAAAATAAACGAAAATCATGCCTACTTGATGAAATTATTTTTTCAATTTTACGCCTCACTCATTTTTCGCGAAAATGTTCAGTGTGCTTTTATAAAAGAAATTAAGACCACAATGGGATTCGAACCTAGAACACCAACAAAAATAGCACTGGGTTGTGCTCACTCTTGCCATACCTCCTCGATGACTGCTTGTTGGGATAGGTATTTATTCCAAAATCTGTAGGTGTAATTCAAAAAACAAACCAGTGAAAAAATCCTGTGAACTATCTCGTATGTACCGTATAATTTATTCAACCACATTTGTGGTTGTATCATCAATAAATATAGTTATTGTTGCAGAATTCGGTTGATTCGAACACATTTTTCTCCATGTAGAAATTAGAAAAAAAAAATGCAAATTCCATTTCTATGGAGCTTCCGAACAGTTTTCCGCGGAATCTCTGAAGAATTTTTCAGGAGCATCTCGTAAAAATTCCAGAGGTTTTCTTATGGAAACTCCTTAAAATTTATCGCGCATATTTTGCAGAATTTTCAGTGCATATTTCAATAATAATAGAACAGAAATCCGTAAAAAGAAACACGTGGATATTCTGAATATTCTTCTGTAGAAATTTGTATGAATTTCTTGTTGAAATTCTGAAGATTTTTTCACTGATAATATTACTTGCGTGTTCTAAAGAGCTTCCCTTAAAAATTCCAAAGAGTTCTCAAAACTTCAAAATAGGTCCCGTGAAAAATTCGAAAATAATTTCCAAATGGATATTTTGGAAAAACTTAGTGGGGAAGTTCCTCAGACGTTTCCCGTGAAATGCTAAAAAAAATCCGTTAATGTCTTGAAAATATATAAAAATGGCATAAAAAACTTGAAAAAAATATGGTTGAAACAAAAAATTGCCACGCCGCCGCCGCCGCCGGCTAAAATGGCTATCGGCGTGACACCGAAAACGCCGCCGCCGTTGGCCAAAATTCTGACAAACGCCGCCGCCGACGATTTTCGGACCGGCGCACACCTCTAATCATGAACTTTGATACGCCGCATGATGGGGTTTGCTTATTTTCCAAAATTGTCACTTGAACCGGTACTCGGTAAATCAGTTTACCGGTTCCAATGGGTTCAAATACGATCCAGGAAGAATACGATGACTTTTGAAATCATGAAGTTTGATGGATCGCATGATGGTATTCGCCTATTCCCGTAAATGGACCCCGTAATAGGTTCCAGCGGAATGTCCGGATTCCGGAATACAGTCCATATTTCGGACCGATCAAATTCCTGATCAAATTTGGTATAGTTTATGCGTCGTTTCTCGTCAAAATATCTAAAATAATCATTTCCGAAGTATGCCCATTTTAAATCCGGAATAACTCTGGTATGAAGTGGCCATTCCCAAAAATCCACAAGCCTAAAACATGATAAATTTCCGCTTCTTTTGGTGAAAATTGCGAAAGAAAATGTCGAAAGACAAAATAGTTACAGCTAAAAAGTTTTTCGTTTCGTTTTCAAAAGGGAGGTTGGTAACGGAAGGTAACTGAAGAATGCAAATTGAAAACATGTTTTGGTATCATTTATTATTGAATAACTAGCTGTTCCGCCGAACTTCGAACTGCCTCGCTGCTTAGTGTTCATTAAGCATTTCCACAGTTTTTAACTGCGAGGTTTTTTAGCCAAATAACCATTTCTGCATTAGTATATCATGAGGCTAACACGATAATACTTTGATGCCCAGGGAAGTCGAGACAATTTCCGAGCCCAAAATTACCTAGACCGGCACCGGGAATCGAACCCAGCCTCCCTCAGCATTGTCTTACTTTATAGCCGCCCATTTTACCGCTAGGCTTGTGTTCATATGTACGGGTTCACGACCCTTCCCCTCCTTTGATCCAGGGGGGGGGTCTCAAAACATCAGAGATAAAGGGAAACTGCTCCTGGATTTCATCTCATGACTCCGATGTTCATCCCATCAAAACCAAACCAATGGAAAGGTAGGGGGAAAGACGGCTTTGGCAGGTTTTGTTCTATTATTGGCAGGGGGATTTTGTCGGCCGATTTTTATAAAATTTGGCCACAATATTCTTTGATATGCAAAGAATGTTTAGGCCATATTTCAGGCTAGTCAGTTATAAAAAACCCCCTGCCAATAATAGAACAAAACCTGCCAAAGCCGTTATTCCCCCTATTTGATTTATTTCTTATTTTTGTGATTATTTTCAGCAGTTAGCACGCATGTTGACAAAAAGATGCGACGAAATCGGTGCCGTATTTTCTTGTTTCGCGATGAGATTAATATATGTTCGGTAAGATGGAGATCGGAACAGCTCCCCAATTTCTTACCTTTAAAAATATCCACATACCAAATTTGATTCCATTTGCTTGATTAATTGTCAAATTATGCAGAAATTTGTATTTTATTTATTTAGTTATTTATTTTTTGTTTATTATTTTTTAGTTTTTAAAAGTTAGGCCGTTACAAATATTCAATTTAAATTATGTCCTACTGGTCTCTGAAAGGTCAAGGGGGGGGGATAATAAAAAATAAATATTAAAATGGAAAAAATCAATAAAACTCCTCGGATTTGTTAAAGAATGTTTGGAAAATCCTCAAAATTGTCCGATTTTTTTAGTTGCCCCCTCAAAATATTATTTTTGGGCAAAAAAAGACGAGGGGGGGAGACATATTGTTTTTAAATATTTGTATCGGCCTTATGAAGAAAATGGTACATTGATCCATACACTACACTACTAAAAATCCACACATATTTATTGGCAAAAATCCATAGATTTAACTTATAATGTATATCAGGGCACACATAACCATTCTCCACGCGAACTACTAATAAAATATATATCCAAATAAACTTTATGTGTGGTCTCGAATAAGCAATTATTTAATTTATGTGTGGTTCTATATCGATTATATTAGGGTGGAGCTATTGCAAAATTTTATAACGGCGACTCATATATCTTATATAGATTTTTTGGCAGTGTATAAGTTTGGTGTCTTGAATAAATGCAAGAAAGGCAGTAATACTACTCGGTGATTTAAAATGGGTTTTGGAGTAATCCTATGGCCTTTCGGTTTAACTTTGTTGTACGAGAAAGGCAAAAAGACAGAAACACTCATTTAGCATAAGATAACGGACAGGGCACGTACACCCAGTGGGCTAGTGGAAAATTATTCGATCACGAAAAGTTTCCTCCTTACCGAGGTGGGAATCGAACCCACGTCTAAAAATTAAATTCCAACACGATTCACTTTGTCACTTTGAGGGTTCTAACAATAGTGAAAAGCCTTTTCTCAATGCTTAAACCAGTGTCAACACATTTAATGAGAATTACGTCATCGGAATGTGGAGCTTAACTCTGACCTTTCTTGCCTTTACAAGAACTCATGAAATACTTTAAAACCGATAGCGCTTCATCCATAGCAGGAGAATGGATTCAATTCATATTTTTCACAGATCCAGTTATGCCTCGTGGCTGAAAAACATAAATTTACACATTCCTCGACCTATCCGCAAGTCCATCCATCTATCTTCCAATCCCATCAAGCATCAACGCAAACAGCTCCAGCAATGACCACGGCTCTTTCTTTTCTCAATTTCTTGACCATCTCGGTCCCAAGCTGTAGCGGGTGGTGATGCGGTGCACCGCGGTGGAGTTATTATTTATATGTTTTCATATTTTGGGAGGCTCGAAGGCATATTCAGGGGACAAGCTGTCTGGGTCGGTCGAGGCAAAAATCGACCAAATAATGGCAGATAAAAACCTCACTAGACATTTCGTCGGCATTTACCTCAGCCCTCTGCTCTTCTTCTCATAAACAGCACAAGGTCCACTCCGTGTTAGATCCAACAATCTCGATTTTCACAGTTTTGATCTTTTTTCTTTTCCTTCTAGCGGAATCAGGCCGGCTCTCTTTTTGACGAGCTGCCCCTCCTTCCATTTTCTCCAGTTCTATGCTCGAGTTTAGTTTTTCTAACATTTCTCGTTTTTATTCCTCATCTTCATTCGTCATCCAGATTTGATTCATCATCGCCATCATTCGCTCGAAGCTGATTTCGGTCGGGTCTTTCTTATGAACCTGACTCGTTGTGGTGAATAATTTGTTTTTAGTCGAGCGGTTTTGGCATCCAGTGATGGAAAATTTGCCATGTATTGGGCGATACAAAATACTTCGTCTAAAGTTTGACTGATGGCAGCTATAGCTCCATGCTGGCAACACTTCAAATGTGACTAAAAATAGAACCGCTTGACACCAAGGTGGGAACCGCCGACGGAAGATCATATCTATCGAACAGATCGAACAAGCAAAATAGCACCTTCTACATCCCCGTTCATGGAGTATGTTTTACGAGCCGTGATCGGTTGGTCACATCCAGCATCCTCTACCCAACCGATTCTGAAGAGAATCGAATATCGCTAAGTCAGCAAAGAATCGCCCCCCGTTCCGTTCCATGCCAACGGTTTGAAATGAAGACAACTAAACGATGTCGGTTCGGCTTAATGATCGACCACTTGTACGGTCTGTAATAACACATCTAGCCGGTATGGTGTTTGGATGATCGCTTCCACTTCTCTGGAATGTCTGGTATGGTTCGATCGGTGTGTAACGCGAACGAAATCGTCAAGATCGATGTTCTTCTGATGTGCTATATATTTGATGTAGATTTAAGATGGTGGAAATTATGTTTGGAGCGTTATTAATTAAATATGATGATTGAGAATAATTTCATCATGACGGCTTGAAATAAATGACTCAGTGCGATAACCGGGACGATTTTGATTGCATCGTATTGATGAAAAAAGGCCAATGATGCCTGGAAAGTCCATCAAGACTAAAGGTAGTTACAAGGACCTATACATTTATTTGTAATAACTCTAGATGGTACTCCGGGCATCCATATAACATGAGGGCAGAATCCATAATCCTTTCGGAGGATAAGCACGGAAAATCTTTATACTCTCCATGCTCACGTGTGTCTTTGATTATGTTCGCCATTCTCATACAACAAAGTTGTATCGGAAGGCTATGTTCGCTATATGTTCGCTACAAAATAAACTGTTTTATAGTAGGCCCGGAGGCCCATAGCATTATATATTTTCCGATGTCTGGTGATGTCTGTATGTGGTCATTTTTGACAAATACCGGTATTCGGTATTTGGTGGAGTCAATACCGGTAATACCTAACATACTGAACGATTCATCTCCCAATCCGCATTGGATTTTGTTGGCAATGTTGCCAACTACTGAAAATCCCATCTTTGGTTCAACCGAAGTTCTACGAATGGTTCCAAAGCTGTAAAATATAAGTGTGAAGTACTTTCCCTTAATCCTTTCAGAGGCATCTTCTTCGTACCGATCCGCTGGAATGATCGTTGTCTCAGTCTCAACGATCGCATCAGACATGATAAGAATAATATATTGTCCGCTTTCTTAATCGAAGTAGCTACAGATGTCTTGATGAAAATCGTTTCTGATCAATTGCTTTATGGCAGAAATATTCAAAAAGCAAAAGATCGTGCAGAACGCACGGCAGAGTAGCTCCACAGCAGCTTGAACAGATAGAGGGCTTAAATTATTTCAACCGTCAAAAAATCATCACCGAAGTTTAATTCGGATTAAAGCTTCAACTCATAGTCCCGTTTGAGCATTAATAACATACAAACTTAGTTTTTATTTTGCAGCTCGGCAAAATATGCACAGCCGTGCGCCAGCAAAATAAAACACTGATATTCCGGCAAAAATGATGTTTGTTAGCTGATTTTCGGCAAATTATTTGCTGATTTTCAGCAATTTTGACAGATATCTCGGCAAAAAACATGTTTGCTGGGGCACGGCTGTGCGAATCTCGGTAAAAGTTGACCATTTTGCTGAGATCCCGGTAAAAAATATTAAGGTGAAGGTGGGTTGAGTACCAAAACAAAGCTTTGAAAGTATTTGTACAATAAAAACTGTCATATACTGTAGTAGTATTGGTGTCGTATTAAAAAAAACAAAGAAAATTAGTAGGGTGGTTCAAAAAATGACCCAGCACCACCACGCTCACTCGATTCCGTCCCATGCTCCGAGTGTCCTCCAAAAACCGATTTGAACAAAAAGTGGTTGAGCGCATGCCGGTTCAAGTTTGTATGAAAACTAG
Organism: Armigeres subalbatus; assembly: GCF_024139115.2. NCBI lineage: Eukaryota > Metazoa > Arthropoda > Insecta > Diptera > Culicidae > Armigeres > Armigeres subalbatus. Next base: position 281,675,750 of record NC_085140.1, read on the forward strand.
TATGGAAACTAAACCTTTTATTACACTGGCTACAGTCCCTCCCTCCATACGCTGGCGAAAGAGAACCCACATAGCTGAAAACAACATTCCAGATACTTCACTGAAAGAAAACCGCACCACAGAAAAGATCCATTGATTACGTAACGCAAAAATAGCATTTTATACCCCACTCACCCCCATGAAACACTTTTTGTATGAAGCATCTGCCCCTGGTGCGATAGATATCACAGACAAATTCTGGGTATTTTGTTGATTTGCATGTTTCACTGATGCCTTCTGAGAAGCCTAATTATCATGCTAAAGATTCACCTCGATTAAAATCGACTCGCAACTATAGGAACGACCATTCAATATGGATTGTCTATGGAGTTAAAGCTCTTGAATATTTCATCCAGTCATATGGTCTCCCCCCTCACCAGGGCCCAATGACGAAGCACCAAAATCAGAATAATATTAAATTCAACCTCGCCAAGGATGTTAACGATCATTCAGTAATTTGCGTTCGATCATTTAGTACTTTGTCAATAACACATTCCAGAAGCTGAATTTTAAATTATGTTGTATGGTGGACTTCTAGTGCGAAGGGTAATACAACTACTGTCTAATGGTTCGTTGATTGAATTCTACTAGTAACGGAGTTATAGCTATAGTTTCAGTAACTTAGACTAAATGATAACAAAATTCCAATCATTTAGTTTAAGTTACTGCAACTAGCGCTCTAACTCCGTTATTAGTTGAATTCTCATAACGAACCACTAGACAAAGTTGTAGAAAAACCTTCACACTAGAGGTCCACCATACAACATATTTTGAAATTCAGCTTCTGGAATGTGTTATTGACAAACTACTAAATGATCGAACGCAAATTACTGAATGATCGTTAACATCCTTGAACCTCGCCATATAAACTGTCATACAAGCCTGTGCACGGTAAGCCTCTATTCAAACCAGCCCAAACCATCGGATGACACCCAAATTATAAATCACAATCGACTGAGCGGGAGCAAAATTATTTTTTGAGCCACCCTAATTATTAGTTTGCTGCTGCCGGTGCCGTTGTTTACATTCGCTCCGCGATCAGTTTTTAATCGTTTTTTTCGGGCAAAAATAGCAGTTTATATTAAGTTTTCGGTTTAAACAAGTGACTGATTTCGAAAAGTGATGTTTAATTTGCATTCCATCAACATTTCGGGCTCTTCATGTGCGGAGAAGTGAGTGAAAACTTGATTTTCTCAGTGCCCTTTGAGAAGAAGTGAAGTGCAGTGATAAGTCCACCAAATCGCGAACGGCTAATAAATTGGCACGAAACTGCTGATTTATTATATTATTCGAGCCGAAATGCATGGGACTCTTCGGATAAACATGTTCATTATCACGGGAAGTGAATAAATATGCTGTGAGCAGGTCAGTAATTTGAATGTTAAACTTTTATTCGATGCTGTTCGATGCATTCGAATGTTGGTGGGAGAGGAGTGCGGGAGTTGTGGGGTTAGCCCGTGGAAGGTCCGGTGCCATATTGGCGGCCATCGTGGTACTCTTCCAACTATGTCCTTAAGTGTGACTATAAGGCATTTCATGAGACGTTTCGGTGGCCCGTTTATTTACTTCTAATGTTTTGTTTTGGTATGATTCTGCGTGAACATTACGTTAGGTCCGAATACAAAATAATGTTTGTAACGTAATGTAACATTACTTTTCATTTGTGTTTTCTTCAGCATTTCATGCTTAGAATGCAATGGTATGAATTATCTAACTATACATTTTAAGAATCATATGAAAAACTATGTTCTAAAACCCTGGTAGACGAAAAGTAAAACAGGCAGAATTGATGATGGGACCCATCGGAATGTTCGGCGCGAAATTACCAAACAAACGGGCTCCCACTAATTGTCAATGTAGATAAACACGAGAAAAACAGCTGTTTCGATCTGTCTCATAAAATGCCTTATTTCAGCGTGCTTCGGGGACAGCCACTTATTCAATTTTTTTCCGAATTCAGAACGGACATATTTTTGCAGCATACCGTGATTTACGTTTTTCTGAGAAATACTACTATGACTCAGTGATGAACTCTTGTAATAAGAAAAATCACTTTAATAAAAATAAAAAAATAAAACTGCTAAGGCCGGGGGTCTGATGTTTTGGTTGTGTTTTCGTAGTGTAGATGCAGTCTCCTTTCTTCTGCTTGTCGTTTATGGAACTGTCAGTGTGGAACGCACCTATCTCTATATTTCCCATGATTTTGAAAATTGAAAATTTGAAAACCGAAAATTCCGTGTTTTCCGTCTCTAAAATCGGTATTTTTGGTATCCAAAATTGGCTGGTAATACCGGTTTCGGTACTACCTGTTAGATCACCCTACTATGAGGCACCTACTCTTAACCGATTTGCTCGCAATAAGTTGCATTCGACAGGGAACTCTGTTCATTGTTTCCTATGGAAAATGCAATATTAGACTATGAAATCGGAAGTTATGACTAAAATAATAATTTTAAAAAGTATACAGTAAAAATTAATGTTTGGCACTTATGCTTGTCCGATTTTCTCGCTACAAGTTGCGTTCGACGGAGTTGTTGATAGGAGTAGATGTTCCTTTCCTCATTCTATCTTCCTTCTGACCAGTAGTGCTTTTATGGACGAAACATATCTTCATACATTCGTTGATATGTTTTATATCTATAGATGAAAACTTTTCTAGCCCTGCGAGACCACCCAGTTAAACGCAACGAGGTGACTGCCGATCAACTCCATATCATTGATTCGATCGGGAGGGATGTAAAGAACGCAGATGAAGAGAGTGGCATCAGCAGTAGTTACAGCGACCCACAATTTCTCAACCGACGAGGTGTCAGGAGGACTCACTAAACGAGATTGGAAGCAGGAGCGAACTGCTAACAGAACACCCCCTCCAGAAGTTTGGCTTGGCGCGAATCGGAAGCTTGGAATAATTTTAGGCGACCAACTCTCAAGATCGGTGGTGCTGAAATTTGAATCGGGATCAGGCGATGAATTTTGTCGATAAGAGATGTACTTGCCCTGAATAGCAAGGTGGGAGTCCCCTCACCCGCCTCTAAACTCAGGGCCAGGATGACTATGGTGAACGTTGGCTACAGTAGGCGCGACTAAGAGGAACTGGGGACTCCCAAAATGCTTTTGTCGGTGCGTCCTGGTGAAAAGGTCACATGCATCGTGGCTGCCGAATTTAGCTCAGAGCTTAAAATATTCATCTTCATGAAGCAACTTCGGTCCGAATTTTGACAAACATCGCATGAATATTCAAAACATAGAATGACATAGTCAGACGACTATTCCACGAATTCATTCATTCGACTGTCACTGAATGTGTTTATTATGTGCAGAAAAAAACATAATTAGCATTGTTTTTGTTGATGTTTACCGTTGAAAGTGCCTCTCGGATGAAAATCGGATACAGTTCTGTGATAAATTACTTTACTCATTTGAATCGTGTTTAGATTTCAGATAATTTATCAATTTGTCGGAAGTGAACTGACAAATGAAGAAAGATGGTCTTCACTAAAATTTTTCGATTATTTTACACTCTGACTTAGCTCATTGGTTCCGGAGCAGAGGTAGGTGTTGACAACGGGAAGATTCCGCCAACAGGAGATACTGTGACGGTTGGAGTATTTAGCTGCGGCTTCCACGTGTTTTTTGAGTTGATATCTTCGAATTCTCGAAATAGAAGATCCATAGGTCAAGCATTCACATTAAGTGTGACTTTACGGAACATGGGGTCAATCCCAAGTATGGATGATATGAAGCTCATACTTTTAATGTCAATTCCTTTCTTCACCGGCGGGACCACTTTGACCGAATCTTATCACTGGTTGCAGTCCTTCACCAGTTTCTCAATAGAATCCGGTTTAACGCTCGGGTGAATACGGGAGAGGTACAGCCAGAACAGCAGGGACTATGTTCAAGGGCTTGACGATCCCTCCCCAGGCCATCTGCGAGTTGTGGGGCTTGCCTAGGATGTGATGGGGTTTGACAGTGGGCCCTGTTAAACTCCTATAAAAAGCTGCATGTATCCGCAAGTAGGCCCCACCAAAACGACCGTGTGCCGCTCAAAGCGCACAAGCCCAAGTCCTGGTGTTAGGTGGGACGCTAAACAGACCTGACACGACGGCCCTCCGACGAGACAGGAGGTTTGCGCAGGCCGCCTTTAAAAACAACCATTACGAAGACATAGAAGATAATACGACGCGATACAATCGGCAACGACGTAGGCGACGAATAAAGGATCACGATAGGAAGCTTGGAACATGGAACTGCAAGTCGCTATGCTTCGCAGGATGCGACAGGATAATCTGCGATGAATTACATCCCCGCAACTTCGATGTCGTAGCGCTGCAGGAAATCAGGACAGAAAGTGTGGAAAAGCGGGCATCGAGCGGCTACCTTCTACTAAAGCTGTGGCACCACCAACGAGCTGGGAACCTTCATAGTGCTGGGAAAGGTGCGCCAACGCGTGATTGGGTGGCAGCCAATCAATGCAAGGATGTGCAAGCTGAGGATAAAGTCCGTTTCTTCAACTATAGCATCATCAACGTGCACTGCCCACACGAGAGGAGATCCGACGACGAGAAAGAAGCGTTCTATGCGCAACTGGAGCAGACATACGATGGATGCCCACTGCGGGACGTCAAAATCGTCATCTGTGACATGAACGCTCAGGTAGGAAGGGAGGAAATGTATAGACCGGTCATCGAACCGGATAGTCTGCACGACAACGGCCAACGATGCATAAACTTTGCAGCCTCCCGCGGAATGGTAGTCCAAAGCACGCGCAGCAGCTGGAAAAGGCAATCCCAACGGAAGAGCAGCTAGGCGCAGCATCTCTTGAAGATGGCTGGAGAGATATTCGATCCGCCATTGGAAGCACCGCAACCGCTGCCCTAGGCACGGTGGCTCCAGATCAGAGAAACGACTGGTATGACGGAGAATGTGAGCAGCTAGTTGAGGAGAAGAATGCAGCATGGGCGAGATTGCTGCAACACCACACGAGGGCGAACGAGGCACGATACAAACGGGCGCGGAACAGACAAAACTCGATTTTCCGGAGGAAAAAGCACCAGCAGGAAGATCGAGACCGTGAAGAGACGGAGGAACTGTACCGCGCTAATAACCCACGAAATTTCTATGAGAAGTTGAACCGTTCACGTAAGGGCCACGTGCCACAGCCCGATATGTGTAAGGACATAAACGGGAACCTTCTTACAAACGAGCGTGAGGTGATCCAAAGGTGGCGGCAGCACTACAAAGAGCACCTGAATGGCGATATGGCAGACAACGGTGGCGGTATGGTAATGAACCTAGGAGCACGCGCGCAGGACATGCGACTTCCGGCTCCGAATCTCCAGGAAATCCAGGAGGAGATCAGCCGTCTGAAAACAACAAAGCCCTTGGAGTTGACCAACTACCAAGAGAGCTGTTTAAACACGGTGGTGGAGGCACTGGCTAAAGCGCTGCACTGGGTAATTACCAAGGTTTGGAAGGATGAGGTTCTGCCGCAGGAGTGGATGGAATGTGTCGTGTGTCCCATCTACAAAAAGGGATATAAGCTGGATTGTAAGAACTACCGCGCAATCACATTGCTGAACGCCGCCTACAAGGTACTCTCCCAAATTTTTATGCCGCCGACTAACACCAATTGCCAGAGAGTTCGTGGGGCAGTACCAGGCGGGATTTATGGGTGAACGCTCTACCACAGACCAGGTGTTCGCCATACGTCAGGTATTGCAGAAATGCCGCGAATACAACGTGCCCACACATCATCTATTCATCGACTTCAAAGCCGCATATGATACAATCGATCGGGACCAGCTATGGCAGCTAATGCAAGAAAACGGATTTCCGGATAAACTGAAACGGTTGATCAAGGCTACGATGGATCGAGTGCTGTGCGTAGTTCGAATTTCAGGGGCATTCTCGAGTCCCTTCGAAACGCGTAGAGGGTTACGGCAAGGTGATGGTCTTTCGTGTCTGCTATTCAACATCGCTTTGGAGGGAGTAATACGAAGGGCAGGGATTGACACGAGTGGTACGATTTTCACGAAGTCCGTCCAGTTATTTGGTTTCGCCGACGATATTAATATCATGGCACGTAACTTTGAGAGGATGGAGGAAGCCTACATCAGACTGAAAAGCGAAGCTAAACGGATTGGACTAGTCATCAACACGTCGAAGCCGAAGTACATGATAGGAAGAGGCTCAAGAGAAGTCAATGTGAGCCACCCACCACGAGTTTCTATCGGTGGTGACGAAATCGAGGTGGTTGAAGAATTCGTGTACTTGGGCTCACTGGTGACCGCCGATAACGATACCAGCAGAGAAATTCGGAGGCGCATAGTGGCTGGAAATCGTACGTACTTTGGACTCCGTAAGACGCTCCGATCGAATAGAGTTCGCCGCCGTACCAAACTGACTATCTACAAAACGCTTATAAGACCGGTAGTTCTCTACGGGCACGAGACCTGGACGATGCTCGTGGAGGACCAACGCGCACTGGGAGTTTTCGAAAGGAAAGTGTTGCGTACCATCTATGGTGGGGTGTAGATGGCGGACGGTACGTGGAGGAGGCGAATGAACCACGAGTTGCATCAGCTGTTGGGAGAACCATCCATCGTTCACACCGCGAAAATCGGACGACTGCGGTGGGTCGTGCACTTAGCCAGAATGTCGGACAGTAATCCGGTGAAAATGGTTCCCAACAACGTTCCGACGGGAACAAGAAGGCGAGCTGCACATTGGGCAAGGTGGATCGATCAGGTGGAGGACGATTTGAAGACTGCGTGGTTGGCGAAGTGCAGCCATGGACCGAGCTGAATGGAGAAGACTATTATGTGCAGCACAGGCCACTCCGACCTTAGTCTGATAATAAAATAAAGCATATGCACGGCTAAGATATTTAACAAAAAAATGATTTTCGTACGGCCGAGTTGCCGAATAATATGCAATTAATTGTGAAAAATAAAGTTTTTTTTACCTTCTCTAACTTTTTATATCTAATTTCTGAATTACTATAACTTGTATGAACCTGAGCTTTTAGGGCTTATCTCACATATCTACTTTGAAAGAAAAAAAAATAATGAAAAATTGATTGGTGAAAATCAATTATTGTTTGCCTAAAACCCCACAATGCGAGGGTGGAATGATAATAGATGCAATCAGGGTTGTAAATATTCGGCAGCACTGGATGAAGGTGATGTTTTTTTATATCATTTTTTTTTATTTTCTTCCTGCTTTGAAATCAACCTTACATTTCCGGAGAGGCAGAAAAGTAAACAACAGAACTCACATCACCCACAGCGCCGCGAAGATGAAATTTACCACAGCAAAATGTACACATTCACCCAGAAAATTGAAAAAAATCACCACGCGTTTAAATGGGCCACTCACAGTCATACGGTAAGGCGCGAACTGAGCAGCATGTCAGAGCGACTTGTGAGTGGCTGAATGCGAAATTGAATAGTCGGTGTTGGAAACGATTTTTCGGCTGCACCCAGTCGCACTCACCACGGCGGCGATGAAGGCGACAGCAGATTTTACTGAGATCCATGTTTTTCACTGCATTGACTGTGAAATATTTCTACCCTGGATGCAATATCACAATTGGAATAACAAAAATTGACTGTCTAACCGGTTGTTTCATCCCAACAGAAGGTTTGTAAAAGTGGAAATATTGCGCCCCTTGTATTGATACAGATTCTAAATAAAAGGTAACTTTTTGACGCTTATTTTTGGTTGCGAGGTTGCGAGTAAGAGTAATCTAACGAGTAGATTTTTTCATGCGCTTTACAATGTCTTTTACTTAGTGCCGTTCCAATTATCGTTAGCATACATAGATAGTCTTGAAATATTTTTCTTGTCACCTTTTAGCAAGGTATTAGTCACATGATGTGAAATATGTGCCAAACTGCTAGAACTTTGTTGAAATTTTAGAGCATTCGTTTTGTATGCCACTAGGAACTTAATCCACTTGGAATGACGTGGTCATTTTTTCGTTTTAAACAGCACCTCACTACATCCCATACACTTCTCAATCAAGCCACAAGAATCACGACACGATCTTGGTTCGCTGTTTGCACAACTGATCAGAATATTCCAAGGCGACACGGCCAACCAAACGCCCCGAATGAGTTGAAACTTTTGGTTTTTGGTTCGATATTTTTTTACGTTCTGCCCGATATCCACTTTCGGGTTTCAAGAGGAAGAAAAAGGGCGTTGAATTAAAAACTGATCGGTCACTCAAATGCGGTACCGAACGAGATGACTCACCTTCTATATTAGTTTCTGCATTCCAGTAGTGTTGGCTAGAGGCATTCCTTGCTGGGGTCCCATTACGATCGTGGAAAAATGATGATTTAAGTCTCATCTAAGGTATTGCATAATTAGTAGATAGGGGAACTGTTCCGTTTTCAATCTCACTGTACATATATTCATCTCATCGCGAAACAAAGAAATACGGCACCAATTTCGTTCCTTCTTTTTGCTAACATGCATGCTCACTGCTGAAAAAAATCACAAAAATAATAAACAAATCAAATACCTTTTCGTTGCTTTGTTTTTCGTAGGACCAATATCGGAGCTATGAGATGAAGTCCAGGAGCAGTAACCCTACATAGAGTTCTTTTTGTCAAAGTTGAATTTTCAGATTTAGCATAAATTGGCTTCCCAAGTGTATGGACAAATGACCCCCGATAAAGTTTACCATTGAAATTTTGATAGCACTTGAAAAAGACAATACAATTTCACCAAAATCAACGATACTTTATTTTATAGACACCATGTTTAATGCTTCTCAATTCGAATGCGCAAGTCTGGGTCCGGATTTTGGTTGGAAACCTCATATTTCTCTATCGCGTCCCATGGCAAGGATGTTTACTGGGAATGACAACTTTTAATAATATTGATTGATGGTATGAAATTCCTCCTCCCATCCAGCAAGTCGTTTTTCCTCGTTGAATTTGTGCCCAGTCGTTGGTTCGTACAAAACGCCGACCCAAAGTGACGGATATGAGCGTAGAAAAATTCAAATTCATCACTATGCCTCGCAAGGGAATGAGAAAATGGTCCACTCTGGCCCACAGGAATGACCCCGGACGGCCCCGACACGGCTGGATGTGCGTGCTGGAATCTCGGATCGGACAGACAATCAGGCTACCAAGTGCGGCAAAAGGACCCCAAACGAATTCCGACATGGCAGAAGGCAAAATAATCTAAATCGTACACCTTGAAAGCTAATAAGTTCCATCATTTATTACAACATTCGATGGCAAACGTCATTAATCATTTTGGATGCCGTTGCTGCTGCTGCTGCTGGCTCTGGTGGCTGTTGATGTTGTCTTCAGTGGTCGATCATCGTGTTGGATGGATTCCCTTCTTCCCCGGGCGCTGCGGGTACGTAGCTTGCAGCGAAGATGAGTCGAACAAAATAGCAACTACCCAACAGCATCTTCATGGATTCACAAGCAATAAACAAGAAGTAGAAGAGGAAGGAGCGAAAGCAATAAATTCTTAATTTTACGACAAAAATTTCATTTTTCTTCCAAATCCTTAATCATTCTTCTTTAGGTGTACCGCACGCTTTTCTGGAGTGGAGCATTCTGGTGTGTGTGTTTCACGGTGATGTGATTGCGTATATCGGCGATTCAAATTTGTTTCATGTCATATATAATCACATTAATAACTGTGACTAGGACGCAGTAATGTTTTCAAGTGCTGACTAACCTTTGACAATTTTTTTTTGCAATTCTGTGAAATGGTTTATTCTGATAATTTAGGAAAATACCAAATGAAAATATTCGTGCACTGGACAATACAACAGGACAGTATAACGGATACTTTTTCTGTCTATTGCGCAAAAAGTCATAAAGTTCAATACTAAACACTGTCATACTTTTAATATATAGTACTATATACTGTACACCGGTTCTACAACAAACTCAAGAACCTAAAATGAACATCATACAATCTTTATGGTAAAATTATACAACCCGAGTTTTCAAACAGCAAATGATGAATTTGGAAATGAACGTCAGCTAGTTCTATTCTTCAAAAAACAATGATCTTAGTCCTAGTTTACCTTAGGAATGCAAAGGTTATTTTACAAGCTTTATTAGATCGAAATGTAGAATAAGTAGGAAATATGGTTCACAAACCGACCCTCGGTCTTTCTCACAGATTATGCTGTCGGCGAATAAGTCTGTACTGTCACTTTTCAGTTGACATCCATGCTACCACTGCACTAATAATGTGGACGTACTGCAGGAGATTGCAGCACAATGGTTTTTCACGTGAATTGTGAAATTAAAAGGAGAGTCATCTTTATTGCTTCATTAAGTCATGTCTTGGCTACATTGCATACTTAGGTTGGATCATACCGTTGTAATTCGCATATCCTGTAATTTTAGGATCCTCTGTAACTGTAAAATAGATCTGGCAATATTTGTATAATAGTAGCACCATGCATGATGCGCTTCAAAAACGTTAGGAAAAATATGTAAACAATAATTACTTTTTAGAATCATTAATTCGTGAAACAAGCAACATCATTAATTTTGTCACGCTCAAGCTCACTAATATTGGATTGACAGTCCGATGTCGAGTGAAATCAGGGGAAGGTGTTCTCGGCGATTGGGGCGCTCTGTTATTTACCCGAACGATAGGAGCCATTGACTTCTCGGTTTCTCCATCTGCTGAGGTGAGAATGTGCAAGGGCGAGAGGGTTCGATAGGGTTCGACCAACCTTGAGCTTGAATATCGTAAAATCAATTCGACGCGATCGCGGCTGCGCTATTCGCGTTCGCTGGGTCGTTTGTTCGATAGCTGATGATTTGCGTGACCGCTATGGCACACAGTGGTCCGAAACTCATCAGAACTCTGGAAAACGTGCCTCCCCGACCAGTAGATAGTAACAGATTTATATCAGAACTTGTTATTCTGTTACAGCCGATTTTCAAAACAGCGGTTGTTATAAAACATGTACCATTAGTAGTTAAAATAACAAAAATTGTAACAAAATCTCTTCTAGTTTTAACAAAAATATTACTAAATATGTTATGATTCGAACAAAAATATAACTCGATGTGTTACATAAAAAGCGGTGAAAATATCTTATACTATAACAAATTATGTTATTGAAAAGATTATGATTATCCTTAATGTAGGCAATTAACTTTGTCCTGCTTCTTCAACTTTGAATGTAGGTTCAAGTTATACTGAAGGTGGTACCTTCGTTTTTTTCCAATTCCTATCTACCAAAAATGTAGGCAATTCTTTTTTCGGAAAAAAAACCTAACACATTATGTTATAATCATGTTATGACGATCACAAAATTTTCTTTCCCCTCAGCTTTGACAGGCAATTTATAACAAAATTATTACAAGTTTTGTTATTTGTAACACATATTGATATAATTGTGATAAAATTTTGTTATGACTAACTGGTCGGGTGCTGTTACCGAATCCGTTACTTGAATCACAGTGTATTTTTGCTGGTTCACGAATACGGGAACTTTTTTTTTATATATATTTTTTTATACTCGGTGTATTAAAAAAACACCAAAAGCGTTCTGGTCTACATTTAAAAATCAGTTTAAAATTAGTTGTTCCAATCGAGCACAAGGTTCTTAAAGGTAGGAGTATTGCGCCACTTATATAATGCAGGCACTTTAGTCCTATGAGGTCGTTAAATATTTCAATTGATCTAAGTTGAGTTAGAATCCCTAATAAAAAATCTCAATAGAAATACAGTAGAAATTATTTCAACAGTACTATGAAATTAATAGTTATTTCGACAAATTCTGTTGTAGCTCCCCGACCAGTTAGTCATAACAAAATTTTATCACAATTATATCAATATGTGTTACAAATAACAAAACTTGTAATAATTTTGTTATAAATTGCCTGTCAAAGCTGAGGGGAAAGAAAATTTTGTGATCGTCATAACGTGATTATAACATAATGTGTTAGGTTTTTTTTCCGAAAAAAGAATTGCCTACATTTTTGGTAGATAGGAATTGGAAAAAAAACGAAGGTACCACCTTCAGTATAACTTCCCGACCAGTAGATAGTAACAGATTTATATCAGACCTTGTTATTCTGTTACAATAGTTTTTCATAACAGCGGTTGTTATAAAACATGTACCATTAGTAGTTAAAATAACAAAAATTGTAACAAAATCTCTTCTAGTTTTAACAAAAACATTACTAAATATGTTATTTATTGAACAAAAATATAACTCGTTGTGTTACATGAAAAGTGGTGAAAATAGCTTGTACTATAACAAAATATGTTCTTGAAAAGATTCTGATTATCCATAATTTAGGCAAATAACTTTGTTCAGCTGGCTCAACTTTGAATGTAGGTTCGAGTTATACTGTAGGTGGTACCTTCGTTTTTTCTCCAATTCCTATCTACCAAAAACGCAGGCAATTTTTTTTTCGGTAGAAATAAGCATAACACATTATGTTATAATCATGCTATGACGATCATAAAACTTTCTTTCCTCCATCTTTGGCAGAGAATTTATAACAAAATTATTGCAAGTTTTGTTATTTGTAACACATATTGATATAATTGTGATAAAATTTTGTTATGACTAACTGGTCGGGTTGAACCTACATTCAAAGTTGAAGAAGCAGGACAAAGTTAATTGCCTACATTAAGGATAATCACAATCTTTTCAATAACATAACTTGTTATACTATGAGATATTTTCACCGCTTTTTATGTAACACATCGAGTTATATTTTTGTTCGAATCATAACATATTTAGTAATATTTTTGTTAAAACTAGAAGAGATTTTGTTACAATTTTTGTTATTTTAACTACTAATGGTACATGTTTTATAACAACCGCTGTTTTGAAAATCGGCTGTAGCAGAATAACAAGTTCTGATATAAATCTGTTACTATCTACTGGTCGGGTCACAATAGAATAACAATAAAGAATATTGTTTTCCACCATAAAACCTTATGTAAATGGCAATTTAACAATAGAAAAAGGGGATTGTTATATATCTTTACAATAAAAAAATTGCTTTTTTCTCGAACATAATTTTGTCATTACAATAACATTTATTGTAATTCTATTGCCAACATTTTGTTGCTAAAAGGATTTATTGTACGTCTATTGGAATGACAATGCGGTAATTTAATTGGTATGATATAAGAACAATAGAGTTTAATATTCAAAAACAAAATAGATTGTATTTTTATTATATTTTATTGCAACTTTATTGTATTTTTTATCTGGGATGCTTTCCAAGCTAGAATCAAGGCTGTAACAATTGTTGTTGTTAGTTCGTTTTTGGAATAACCTCATACCCTTCCTGGGGTACGAAATAGCAAATAATTAAGATTTTCTTAGCACACACATAAACAAAAACACTTGAAAATACAAGAAATAGGAGGAGAATGGTACTGCTATTACCGTTTACCTCTTTAACCCCATTGCATCGAAACCACTATAGACGGTAATAAGTCGTCATATGTCAAACACCTTTTGTACACAGTGGCCTCCTTCTAATAAAAGCTGAATGAAAACGAAATGGATATGTGAATATTTGAAACTTAAAGAGAAGTTTATTTTATGCTCTGTAGCTTTTTCCCGAATTTAGCTCAAATTACTCTATGGGGTATAATATATATTGTTACTATTCCTGCCACTGTATTCACCATACCAACCATACATCCATACATACCATAATCATATAGTTCTTGAATTGTACATCTACCAACTGATATATGGTACATCGAAAATTTTGTTAGGAAAAACGACCTGTTTTAAATGTTAATTATATTTAACCGCCAATTAACCATATGGTCATTTAGCCGTTTACCATCTGACATACTATTGAAACAATATATGATAAATATTGATGTAAGTGCACCTTTGAAGTAGTCATGGATTTTAACCTACATTGTTTAAGCAGATCACAGATTTTTAAGATTTTTTGGTCTAAAAACACAAATAAGTTTAAAAAATATGTGGTAACACTGGGTCCATGGCTGCACGTCGCCAACCAGCGGTCTACGGAGGGTCCGCAAATCGTCCTCCACATGATCGATCCACCTTGCTCGGAATAGAATGTAATTATAAGTATTTTAATATAGTCTGTTTGAGGAAATAAATAAATAAATTACTAACTATGATACCCTTTAAAAGATTCGATATGAAGAATATCTACAGAATAAATAAGGAATGCAGCTGCCCATGATCGCATATTTGTAACATATGTATTTCGGTTGATTTTGTAAATCGTTTGTCAGCCCTCCCCACAAACTCAATCATTTCCAGCTCACCACAGATAAGCAAGATAGTAAAGCATATTTTTCTGTTGTGGGATTATAGCTGCAGTAAATTGAGCTTTCCGAACGTTTTTCCGTGTTACAAATATGCGATCATGGGCAGTGCAGTCGTTTTGAACTTACCCATTTAACTAAGGAAACAATAATTTATTTTTCATATTTTCATATTTATTTAATACTACTAGTAAAAATCATTAGTAGAATAAATCGACTTTTGACCAGCACCCATGTCGTATCCGTTACAGATCAAATTGCTTCGATGGTAGAACGGGTCTTACGGAAACCATACTGGTTGTTAGATAAGCCACCAGCACACTCTGTATAAGCCAACAATCTATTCAGGGTCACCCTTTCTAGCAGCTTTCCAGCTGTGTCAAGTAGGCAAATTGGTCTGTATGTCTCCCGGCTGTTCGCCGGGCTTCGGTAATAGCACCAATTTATGCCGTTTCCAGCGATCAGGGAAGTTTCCTTCGTCCATGCATCTTTGGAGGCAGCTCCTGAACATATCTGGATCAGCAAGAGTAGCATGTTTAAGTTTTTTTTTTGGAAAATTATCCGGGCCTGGTGCCTTATTGAGCTTAAATGTTCTTACAGCCATGATAAGCTCTACGTTAGTAACTAGCGGTACTACGTCGACTGACTCGTACGGGGTAGCGGGCCAGTTCGATTAATGTTTCGGAAACAACCCTTCAACTATTCTGGTCAACATCTCTGGGGATTTCTCTGGATTGTCGTTCGCCATCCTAGACAGCTCTTCAAAGCAGGCTCTCTTACTACATTTAATCTTGTAGTTCAGAGCTCTGCTCGCTGTCTGGAACACCCGGCGTCTGTCGACCCTTTCAGCGTCTGTTATGGCACGTCACAACCTTATTTTAGCTCGAATACAGGTTCTACGCAGATCTTCGATTTCCGATTTCCGTGAGGTTTGGTTTTCCTAGGCATCGTCCCATCGCATGCACGAGTTAGTACATCGATTAACGCGTCGCCACTTAATCCCGTTGTTCGTCTCTCCCTCTCTCTTCAAGAGTTCTGGGTAGAACAGCGAGGTGCGTTATCCTAGATCGGCTGTACCGACCCGCCTTATGGTTGCGACTGGGGTCTACCTGACCATAAAACGAATTTCCTGATGGTCACTGGAGGTATGCCTTTCATGAACCATCCATTATGGCTGCAGAAGGTCACATCGACACATGAATCACCTAGCGGTCCTCTGAACGTTGGAACTTGGCCTTCGTTCAGCAGGACTATGTTAAATCCCGCAAGCGACTCTAGCAAGGAATGACCTCTAGCGTTGGTGAACCTGGATCCCCAGTCCACTGCCCTCGCATTAAAGCCACCTGCTACAACTAATGGTTTTAAACCAGTTAGTTTCGCTGCAAGAATATCAACTACCCTAGTAAACTGCGTTATACTCCACCGGGGAGGACAGTAGCAGCCACAAAAGTAAACACAGTTTACCTTTGCTATGGCGAAACTCTAATTATCAGGTGATGATAATATCTCCTAGATGAGGTATCGCTCGCAAGTTCAGATGGCCACCATCTGGGACTTGTTCGCAATCCAGCTGCCGTTCCCACCAGGGATGCGGTATGGATGGGACAGCAAGGCTACATCAGCTTTGCAGTCGGTAACCGACTGCTGTAGCAGCAGTCCGGATTTCCGAATAAACTGACACAGTTGATCAAAGCGACGATGGATCGGGTGATGTGCGTAGTTCAAGTTTCAGGGCATTCTCGAGTCCCTTCGAAACCCGCAGAGGGCTACGGCAAGGTGATGGTCTTTCGTGTCTGCTATTCAACATCGCTTTGGAAGGGATAATACCAAGAGCAGGGGTTAACACGAGTGGTACAATTTTCAATAAGTCCGTCCAGCTAATTGGCTTCGCCGACTACATAGATATTATGGCACGAAACTTTGAGAAGATGGAGGAGCCTACATCAGACTGAAGAGGGAATCCTAGCGGATCGGACTAGTCATCAACACGTCGAAGACGAAGTACATGATAGGAAGAGGTTCAAGAGAAGACAATGTGAGCCACCCAACGCGAGTTTGCATCGGTGGTGACGAAATCGAGGTGGTAGAAGAATTTGTGTACTTGGGCTCACTGGTGACTGCCAAAAATAATACCAGCAGAGAAATTCGGAGACGCATAGTGGCTGGAAATCATACGTACTTTGGACTCCGCAAGACGCTCCGATCGAATAGAGTTCGCCGCCGTACCAAACTGACAATCTACAAAACGCTCATTAGACCGGTAGTCCTCTACGGACACGAGACCTGGACGATGCTCATGGAGGACCAACGCGCACTTGGAGTTTTCGAAAGGAAAGTGCTGCGTACCATCTATGGTGGGGTGCAGATGGTGGACGGTACGTGGAGGAGGCGAATGAACCACGAGTTGCATGAGCTGCTGGGAGAACTATCCATCGTTCACACCGCGAAAATCGGACGATTGCGTTGGGACGGGCACGTAGCCAGAATGTCGAACAGTAACCCGGTGAAAATGATTCTCGACAACGATCCGACGGGCACAAGAAGGCGAGGTGTGCAGCGGGCAAGGTGGATCGATCAGGTGGAAGATGACTTGCGGACCTTGCGTGGTTGGCGACGGTGCCCTGCGTGGTTGGTGACGTGTATCCACCCAGTCAACACAAGATCGTATAGGATGTCACATAAGATGCTAAAGTGGAGGCCATATAGGTACTTCCCCACCCCATACAATATGTACGCATAGGCCACTTTGGCCTTAGTCTGAATAAATAATAATAAGAGCAGCAGTTGAACCGCCTCGCATTGGTTTAGGTTTAGCTGTGTTACCTGTGTGTATGGACCCTTCTAGAGGCCGGACAGGCCTGAACACCGGTAAGGTGTCTGGTTTCTGTACCCGGGGGACAGATCAGACACCTTGGTGCGGCCTGATAGGTGCAAGCTTGGTGGCCTTCAGTTCCACACCTACGGCATAGCTTACTGCGATCAGGGCCTTTACAGTCATAAGATTTACGACCGTTGCCAAGCACCTGAAGCATGCCTGAAGCGGTTGGCTTATGCTCAGCGAGCATACCGACCAACCCACTTTCAGTTTAGCCTTAGGGGTCGTACATTAATTACGTAAGCATTTATGAGGGGAGGGGGGGTCTGCCATTTTCTTACGATCCATATAAATAAAAAATGATTTGTATGGAAAAAATCTTACGTGGGGGAAAGGGGGTTTGAAAAACCCAGAAAAAATGCTTACGTAATTAGTGTACGGTCCCTTATCCATTACCTTTTTGGCCTCGGCCAGAGGTACTCGCAATGAGGCAACCTGCATTCCCGCGTAGCTTTTGCGTAGCCGAACCACGGATTCCTGGATCTCGACATTGCACTGATCTCTCAGTGCGTCGACCTTTCCGCGTCCTTCGGATGCAGTTGACATCCCCTTCTAGGCCAGAGAGCCATGGCCTTCAAGACGTCAGCGTAGCTTTTATCATCAGTTTTGACGATAATCGCCTCACTTCTGTCTTTGCGCTTGCACTGTCATTGGAAGCAGTGTTGGGAAAAACTAAAAATCTCAAAACTCACGAACGATTCAAATCAAACGTGAGTTAAAACGCACCCAACTCAGCTCCTAAAAAAATATGGCTGAGTTGAATCATCCATCTGAATCATCGCAGGCTTTCTTTTGTTCTCCTTCGTAAATTAACAGTAAATTAACGTTCAACACATAGAACAATGGATACTCTTGCGTGTGTAAACAATAAATAACCCCCTATTTGTTTTTAAACACTTTTTGGAACGAAATGATTTTTTGGGAAATGAGTGAAATGATCCGTTTTAGCATGACAAACTCAGACATGATGCATTCCTTCAAACTCGCAAACGAGTTAGTTCGCGCGGGAGAGCTCAATGATTGAGTTTTACGAATGATTTTACCAACACTGATTGGAAGGCGCTCCCGTCTCTCCTGGGCGCTACCCTTCTTAGCAGTGGCGCGCACCGCTCCATCTGTCGCACTCTTTGTGGTCTGCTGCCGACTCCTCTTCGCATTTTTGAGGTTCACGACCTCCCTCTAGGGCAGGTCTTCCTCCCAGCGAGCTTCAGTGGTCCTCACTGGTAGAGGCACTGGTCTATTAGGGTGGTTCAAAAAATCGATTTTGCTCCACAGTGCTCATCTGATTCTTTACCATATTCTGAGTGTCCTCTGAAAATTTGAGCTCATTTGGATTAAAACTGATTTAGCACAAGCCGTTTCAAGTTTGCATGCAAATTAGTATGGGGAAAATTATTTTTTCATTATACTGTTAATGACGCTTCCCCATCAAGTGCATGTTAAAAGAAAACCTACATAGCTAAAAGGAATACTCAACAGCTTTCACTCAGTGAAAACCGCATCTCAATTAATCGTTCCAATAATTAGTAATCGAATTTAATCTATACCGTGGTTTTCTGGAGCTAATTGCATAACTCATCAACAGGCAACATTGCTGCTCGTGGCGCGAAAGATAGCACACACAAATTCAGGCTACTATGTTGCACTGCACATTTCAGTGATGCCCTCAAAGAAGTTTAACGATCATGACTAAAGATTCCCAACCTGTCTTAAAATCGATTACTAATTATTGGGACGATTAACAAACATGCGGTTGTCGTTGGGTGAAAGCTGTTGAGTATCCCTTTTAGCTATGTAGGTTTTCTTTTAACCTGCGCTTAGTGGGGAAACGTCATTAACTGTATAATGAAAAAATAAATTTCCCCATACTAATTTGCATGCAAAATTGAAACGGCTTGTGCTAAATCAGTTTTAATCCAAATGAGCTCAAATTTTCAGAGAACACTCAGAACATGGTAAAGAATCAGATGAGCACTGTGGAGCAAAATCGATTTTTTGAACCACCCTACTGGTCTATCCATATCCGTAGGTCGATGGTGGTCCATCACGTTCGCTTTAATAGAGACACTTGTGGTTTTTGGCAGGGATTCAGCAGAGTCCACTGCTAAGCCCCGCCACGTCCTAGGCAGTTGTCCCTAACTCGCAGACACTAGGAGGAGTTGTTAAGCCCTTGGATATAGTCCTTGCTGTCCCCAAGGAACAAAGTGTGATACAAAGAAACTGGGGTCAGCATTTTGTTCGACCTTCTCTCTAGTAGGGTCCTCCACTAGGACCTAGCCTCCACTTGGTTTTGGTACATAATATTTGTGGGAACCCGGGGCCACGCCCCCCACCCCGCCCCTCCGTCCCAAATCCGGCACTGATCACATCCGATACATCCGTGATCACCTCCATCGTCTGGCCTCCGCGTTCATCGTGGTTGGTCATCACCGATTTGATGACTCTGGTCAGGGTGGGGCCGTCCATTTTGAATTTGACCTGCACCCTTGTGGCTACTTTCGAATCCTGCTGGTGTAGTAGCCTTCACGATCCCATGGTTATCTATACATATCTTGCGGCATATTGTGAGGCCATGCGAGGGTTGACACTTTCGTGTTCAGAGCCAGATCAGCGCTAGTCAGGAAACAGCGTCTGAGCCTACTCCCACTCAGCTGGCAAACTGAGTGGCAAGATTGTACCGTGTGCTACAAGGCCCGCCACGGTTTTATGGGACGGAAGACAGCCTGACCATTAGCCCATTCGCCATTTTAGGTCGGTGCCTCCCGGCCTTACTAAGAGAATATAATGTCCAGACTACCAGCCCTTGCTTAACAATATTGCAATCTTCAAAAACATAGTCCAATAACATGCAATGCATGCACCATAATCACACGGTCGCTTTGATGGAGTCTGCTTATACCGACACTTGTAGTTTTTGGAAGGGATTTAGCATTGTCCACTGCTAAACCCCGCCACGTCCTAGACAGTTCTCCCTAACTCGCAGACGCTTGGGGAGGGATTGTTATGCCCTTGAACATAGTCCCTGCTGCCCCCAAGGAACAAAGTGTGATAAAAAGTGTGATAAAAAACTTTACAACGTATCTACTCAGTAGAATAAACACTATTAAAGACAGAGCATCGTTATTATCCACAAAGATTGGCTATAATTCATAGCATATTTCTGTCCGAGGGACCCCCTGGGGGGTAAAGATACACCCAGGGGTACAAAACCCCAGGTTGAAAACTGCTGTGTTAAGGACAGGTATTTCACTCTTGTGATTGCAAAGCAAAGTTTAAATAAAATATTCTCGGGATTCGTTGGTTCTATATTGAGGTACGTTAAAGTACATAGTAGAGAGCATCAGTTTTCTCATTTTTACAATGGCAAGGATGTGATCAGAATGCTTGAATATTATTGAAAATCCAGAAAAAAAAACAGTTGGAATATCGCGTTGGAAATTTTTTTGACATTATAATTCAATTAAATGTTATTGTGTCAATAAACTATAAAAAAAATGTTTAGCAAATTATTTTAACACTGTGAGCATAAGGCATTCATAATTTGAATAAAATGTGTTTCACTTCATAATATGAGCTGGCAAATAGTGAGGTGTGAGGTATTAGTCAAACACGAGTAACCGTTACACGGGAAAGTTGACAACACCGACATACATACGGCGCGATAGCATATGGCGGGACATTTCATGGTCGTGCGGAATCCATTACCGGCTAATTTCGTTCCGATGATGATGGCAATCGATCACGTGCCCCGCTAAAAGGAACGCATTTGTCTTACCGGAAATAATTACAGTCGGTGGCGTGACCAGACAGAGTGCGTTCTATTTAACGGGAGCTTCATTATTGAGTTTCCCTAGACTTAACGGGTTGTCGTACGTTAATTTTGGGTTGATTTGGAAATATATTAGAAAGTTTATTATGAAGGTGAAAAAAATCATTCATTCAGCAAAAAAATATAGGATACAACGCCACACCCATCTAGAAAATTGGACCACACGACTGGGTTTGGAATTAGCAAGACTTTTCAAACATAACAAATTTGTAAAAATGATATGTAATACCCTTTATATCTTTTTTCTGATACCAGAGGTGAGCCAGTCAAGGGCTGAAAACCTCTTAAATACAGACGATAATAATAACTTTTCAAACAGAAGGCTTATGTGTAATTCCGAACTATTTGTAATTAATTAACGCGGATTTATGCAAATTTTGCGTATATGTTTATTTATTGAATATGGATATGAAAATGGGTTAGTACTGTCTCGTTTAATTCCACCACTTGGTTAAATCAGAGAGTGCGAACTCGTTTTATGACTCGTTTTATGTATCGTCATTCGGGAATTCATATTTGTGCGTAATCCCCTTTAACCAATAATTTAATAAATATTTTCAATTCGACTTTTTCAAAATTTTACTCAACTATCTATCAATTGGCATCGAAAATCTTGGTTAGAAGCAAGCCGAACCACATTTGCTCAAGTGCAAAGCAATTATCTGACAAATGTATCGCCGCATTTTTAAAAGCGTGCATATCTGCTACTTCTGCAGTCTGTCTTCCAGCATGTCTTTTACATTTAGGGCAATCAGGGTAAAAGGTATATACGCGGCGGAAAAAAAACTCAACTCTCATCCATGCACCAGCTCATTTTACGGTGGTGTTTAATATTGATTAAATAATGATTACGCGTGAAATAATTATTGGAAATGACTTGGCTTTAATCGAACTTATGACATGGTTCTCAGCCCGACCCGCGACATGACGGGCATGGCGGCTCGCTTGGTCGATACACACGGTTTGTAGGCATTTAATTTACACCTCATTTTCGTTTCGTTCGGTCACCAGTGCTTGAGCAGCAGCGAATATTTTCTTTCTCTGCCCTTTTTCCTTATGCTGCTGCGTGAAAGGCGGTATCGACGGTTTGATTTCAATCTCCACCTCTTTCTGACACTTCTTCTGAGCGGTGCGGTGGTGGTGGATCATCATCAGCAACACCTTCCACTCGCCTTGAGCACTGATAGATGAACTGTAGGGTAGGGCGGGGTGAACAGCATAGTGAATTTGTGTGGTAGTATCATATTCTTAAATTCATTTTGATTCATTGTAGAGTTAGATCTGTTCAAATTTCAAAAAGTGTAGTCAGATCGTCCGGTTATTCACATATATCTTCACTGGTATTCACAATTCTTATGCTAAAATTGAACTCTATCAGAACGTCGGCTCAGGAGGCACGTTCCCCTCAATTTGGGAGATTTGGGCCATCGCCTTCGCTGGCCTTTCTCATCATTTACCTGACGGAAAAAAAAGTGATAAAGGGAAAGGAAGAGGAAGTGAAGTTGGAAAAAAGAATAGAACCGGTTTCTGGAGAAGGAGGATACATTCAATAATACAGGGTCCGGCTATTGAAGTGCTTCATAGGTATAAACAGATAAATTAATCAAAACAAAAATATTTTATTTCAATTTCATTCCATTTCATTAGAAAACATATCACTTTTTGAAAGTTCTTGGGTAAAGTTCATCTTTTTTGTTCTTGAGCTGAACCACTCGTCGCAGACGACTGAGGAACACATCGTACAAGATCCGCAGGTGCTCTTGTGCTATTTTACCAGATGCCACTAGATGTCGCTTCAGGGCTTGCACAAAAAACATGATGGCTATGATGACATCGATCACGTAGTTTGGTTCTGCTCGGAAAATGACGCCTCCAGAGAGCGACCCGAGGTAAACAACCCTTCAGGGAAATTCGAGGTGTTTTGGGGGATCGTGATGCGGTCTATATGCAGGCCATTTATAGTTTCATTTGTGATTCTGACATCAAAATCTATTTTTTTTTTCTTCTGTCAAAGTTTTTTTTTGTACTGTCTCTGTCTCTATGTTCCGTAGATCTCCGTTACTCAGGCCATCCGGAGGACGCTCCCAGTAGAACCAATCCTCGAGCACGACGACACGCCACATCGTCCCTTACGCCAAATGCCCGGATGAGCAGCCGAAATTCCTTGATTCCGAATCCTAAGCCTCGTCCATCCTTTAATATTGTAACCTAACCTCGAGTCACCACGAGTACGCTGGCTCCTATCCTCTCTTACTAACTAAAAAAATGAAATTGATTGTATATATCACAAAGAAATATGGCTCCGTAAAGTGTTATACACGCCTGAGCCTACCAAATAAACGAACTTGGAAAAAAAAAACATGATGTTTTAGAGCAGCCGCGGTGTCCATCATACTCCTGACAGTGAAATTCATAGGGTTTGTGTCCGGCTGGCCGCTCTTAGCTCGAAATGACCCCTGAAAACCCCTTAATTGGGTTTACTTCACTTTTTGAGCCACTTTCTAATCCTGTCGTAAGACCCAACCCCTGGTATCAAAATAACGACGACGTTTTTTTAGAACTAATTCCCAATACGTATTTTCTATTTTTTTGCTTCTACTCACTTATGTAGCAGTTCAATTGCCGGACCCTGTGTACATACATACGATGCATTTTGTAAAACGCGAAGCATAAAATATACTGGATAAGTCACACAATGCGAATGCGTATCTTATACCATTTATAGGAAAGCCAATTATGTAGACTCACACGCATTAAACTAGGGACTAAAGAGAGGTGTCACAAAAACACTGAGGACGTAACAATGGGCGAACGCCAAAGACGAAACACAGAGTACATTGTGAAAAACGCATAATGCGAATCCATATAGGTGACAATTTGTTGAAAAACTAAGTAAAAATTCATATTCATAACCCCACTATTATTTAACCTCAAGTTGAGATTGAATAAGAGTAGCCGAAACCGAACGTCAAAGACAAAACACAGAGTACACTGTTAAAAACGCATAATGCGAATCCATATAGGTGACAATTTGTAGAAAAATTAAGTAAAACACATATTCATAACCCCACCCTTACTTAACCTCAAGTTCAGATTGAATAAGAGTAGCCAATTATCTCGGAGAAGCAAAAAGTCAACTACGCCATAGCTCCGATTAGCGCAGCGAGGGCTAAATACTGTGAGGGGGCCCTGGTGCTTTACAGGCTCCGTTTGTGGTTAGGTTCTTATTAGACCCTCCTTTTTTTCTGGAAAATGTTTTCCTCTGTATTCTAGAGAATTACAGCTGTGTGAAACTTCAGGCACGTACTCTGCATTCTAGAGGTGCTGGAGTGCAGTCGAATTAAGGATATGATCTTTCCGATGGAGCTAATGATCTGAACGGCATTTGGCTTGATGCGAAATTACCTAAAGTGTGAGCTGCAGATATGGTGAGTCCGTTCCATGGCTGTATTGTATAAAACTGATTTTATATTATATGTATATCAATGGTATGTAGCTTCTTGTTATAGGTCTTTGGATACACATTAGAGCTATCACCTTCTATCTGCAGAGCGAAAAATGTTTTCTTTTATGGATATTGGAAATAACAACAAATAGATGTAGACATATTTCTTCCATAAAAGCACTGCCGGACAGTGGCAGATAGAATGGAAACATACACACATACGCTTCATATCGATTTTGTGTTTTTGACATGTTTTACCCTTGAAAAATCAAAACTCTTAGTGATATGAACAAAGTCATTGCAACAACAACGAAATGAAGGCTATGATCATCCTCGACGACTTTCTAGTACATTGTTTACTATTTGGAACAGATCTTCTATATTTTTCAACTGATTTCATCCTGCGCGATGCCCAAAAATCAACATTTTTCTATGATAAATGGATTTCTATGAATTTGTCGGGAAGTTGCAGCTACACATTCCTTTTAGCCTTCCGCAACTTGCTTCAACTTTCATAACACGAGAACTCGCGTGTTGTAAAAACAGTCCTAAAATCCGTTATAATAAAGCCAATTCAAATGATATCAACGTGATTTTTTCGGGAAAATAATAAAGGGGATATATTCTCTCATTGAGGACATTTTTTAAGTCTAATGGATCTTCTGCTGGTCCTCCGGAAGATCCGGAATCAACGGAACACCGGTGAAAATAGTCCATCTTCACAATAAATGGCGCAATGTTTCTTATAAGAATTCTAAAAACTCTGAAAAAAATCTAAATTCACCTATAATCCCATGCGGCCTTATGGGTTAAGAAAAAAAAATGTTTCAGAATTCTCGCACTGAGCGGCGCTAGTGTACATAAAAATACCAGTTTGGTTCGATATCTCGACATCTATGGGATTTAGGAAATTTCCGTCTTCTACAAAGTTGTTCAAGGATTGGAAACAAATAGGTTGAGAAATTGTTAGGTTCAGAATTCAGCCGTACGGCGGCGCTAGTGTATATGAGTTATTAGTTGGGTTAGATATCTCGGGATCTGTGGGAATTGGAAAGTTGCCGTCTTCTACAAAGTTGTTCGAGATTGGAATCCAATATGTTGAGAAGCTAATTAGTTTGAAATTCACCCGCAATGTGGCGCTCCTGTATATGAGAGATCAGTTTGGTTTGATATCTCAGGATCTATTGGTTTTGGAAAGCTGCCATTTTCAACAACAAAATTGTTCGAGGACTGGAAACCAATATGTTGAAAAACAGAATAATTTAAAATTCATCCGCAAGGAGGTGCTACTGCATATGAGATATCAGTTCTTCGATATCTTGAGATCTGGGGGATTGAGAAAATTGCCGTTTTCTACAAAGTTGTTCGAGGATAGGAAACGAATATGCTGAAATATTGTGAAGTTTAAAATTCATCCGTAGAGTAGTGATAGTACATGTGAGACCACCAGTTGTGATTGCATAACGTCGGATCTGTGATATTAGAGAGTGGCCGTTTTCTTCACAGCTGCTCGAGGATGAAAACCATTATTCTGAAAAACTGTTTAGTTTGGATTACATCCACTGGGTGGTGATATATGGATCAACTAGTTTTGTTAGATGTCGCAGGATATTTAAAAGTGCCGTCATTTACAGTTATTTGGGATTTGAAAACCAATGTGTTCAGAAAAGTGTGTCATATAACTACATACCGTTTCTGCCTCATGCAAGGGATGCCTTGGGTTCGATCACACTTCATTTGCCTACTTTGTAACTTTTTGTATACTTGTCATGTTACAGCAATCGCTAGAACAAGAAATGGATTTCCGTAGCGTTTCCATTTCAATCCTATACCTTCAACATGACTAGTCTAACAGTAACTGTTAGTATTGGAAATGCAGGAAAAACTGATTCCTTACATCCAAATAAGATTCCGTATTTTGCGTTCCTATCACATCCCAACTAAGTTTTTTTTTTAGCAGAAATAGCTTCTTTTTGGCCAAATAAGACCAATATCTCTCGAATTTCTAATGTGGTTATTATCATCAATGACTACTATTTAGGTATTATTATGATAGAATTCATTATTCATTTGTTTGCGTAGTACATATATTTTTGGGCTATTATTATACCTTTGGCGAAGGTGGAAAACAATATTTGATGGTAAAGAGCAATGACTAACTTCCTGGTCATTATCAGAAATGGTTTAGAAGAAAATCGTTGGTCTAGGACGAACTGTACAAAACGACCATTCACGGACGTTCCAGATTTGCGGAAAGGCCGTCTGGTAGCCACCTGCGGCCGTTGCAGAGTAAGAACTGTGAATTAACACTAAGACCACCATCAAAAATGTCTTAGAAAAAATTGCGCTACTCTAGGACGAACCATCCAAAATGACCATTTTACGGGTTTTCCAAATTATTCGGAAGGCCGCCTGGTGGCCACGTGCAGTCATAGCTGATTAAGACTTTGAAATATCTCCAAGATCACCGTCAGAAAAGGTTTAGAAAAAAATGCGCTGCTCTAGGAAAAACTTTCCAAAATCATCATTTCTACGGTCGTTCCGGATTATCCCGAAGGCCATCTGGTGGCCACCTGCGGTCGTAGCAGAGTAGGAGCTGTGTATTAACTCGAATATCGCCGTCAGAAATGGTTCGCGAAAAATGCGCTGCTCTAGGATAAACTTTCCAAAATGACAATTTTTACGGACGTTCCGGATATAAGGAAGACCGTCTGATGGCCACCTACGGTTATAGCAAAATAAGAACTGTGGAATTTCTCTAACATCATCATCAGAAATGGTTTAGAAAAAAATGCGCTGCTCTAGGACAAACTTCACAAAATGACCATTTTTACGGACGTTCCGGGTTTTCCAGAAGGCCGCCTGGTGGCCACCTGCGGTCATAGCAGTGTGAGAAATGTGTTTTAGCTTATACATGCCCATCATAAATGGTTTAGAAAAAAAAATGCGCTGCTCTCGGACGAACTTTCCAGAATGACCATTTTTACGGACGTTCCGGATTATAAGGAAGGCCGTCTGATGGCCACTTACGGTTATGGCAGAATAAGAACTGTGGAATATCTCCAAAATCACCATCAGGAATGGTTTAGAAAAAAAATTCCGGAGGGCCGCCTGGTGGCCACCTATAGTCATAGGTGAGTAAGAACTGCGAACTAACTCCAAGCTTATTATCAGAATTGATATAGAAAAAATCGCGTTTCATGAGGATGAATTATTAATGAAATAAATAAATAATTCGTTACTGGTCACTTTTCTTAGTGCACCTGAGCCTTTTATTTAGCAATATTCACCCGAGCCTTCTATCGAACTACTTTTATTATCTTTTCAATTGATGAAGAACTAATTTTTTGAGGAATATATGGTGGTTTGGTGCAAATTGGTCAACTGACTAAAAAGTTATCTCATTTTTACTCAATGTGTTGTACTTTTTACAACGGTGCGAGTCCCGGAAGGTTAGTGTAGCCCGGTATTGAATCTTAAGGTCACTCCTGACGGAATCCAATTTCCAAAGTACTCGCGTTTTCAAGGGCACAGCATTCGATATGGAAACAACGCACAACTGTCATTTTTATTTTTTCACGCATGCTGCGACGCAGCAAAGCTGAAAAAATAAAAATGACAGTTGTGCGTTGCTTCCGTATCGAATGGTGTGCCCTTGAAAACGCAAGTACTTTGAAAATTTGATTCCGTCAGGAGTGACCTTAAGCGGTAATCAAATAAATATTGTAGAAATGTAGGAGAAGAATAACATTTTAATTCGCACCATTGAGTAACATATTACAAAGACCTGCACGCTGGCAAGCATTTCCATCAGTAGAAACATAAGTATTAGAACCCAATCGGTGAATCTGAATGTTAGATTTTCTAACATTTCTGTATAAGAACCTGCCAAAACCTGTATAACAACTATGCATATGCTAGATGCTTCTTATTAAAAAAAAGCTTCTTATACAAAAAATGTATGAAACCTTACAATTTTGCAAGCTTTAAAAGCTTGTGGTGACTGGTATCTCGTTTAATACACGCATAATATCATGTTGATCTATTCTACGTAGCATCTATGAAGTACACCCGGTACGCTACACTCTCTAAGTATTGGTGCAACAGCAATCGCATGCTGTACAACGCAATTGAACAGAAGTCAGTCTTGTATACACCTGAGTGCTTGACACACGCGGATACCACAAATGGCGACGAGGAGAAAAAAAAAACAAAATTTAAAGGAAAATAAGAATATTTCGTTTGGTTGCATATTTTTTATGAATAGAAGAATAAAAGTTTAAACAGTTTTGAGTATCGAAATAGTTCAATTTGTTCGGTTTAATAGTTCAGAGTGCAGAAAAACGCGTGGTTCAAGATGTGCGGTGCACGCTTTCGCGGTGATCATGTCCGCACAAGAGAAAGAAAAAAAAAGAATTGAAAAGAAAGCCTTCGCTGGGCGTGATTAGTGGTTTCTGAACAGCAACAGGTAGGAGAGAAGTGCGGAAGGGTGCATTGATTTTTGTTTGTGATTGATGGTGACATTGAGACGGAGAGCGTTTTGCTGAAGTGATGCTAAAATACTTGAATGCGCATTTGCATATAAGCAGCCGCTGGTGCAAGTGTTATATCATTCACTTCTGGAATCAAGTAAGTCACGTATAGAGCATGCTTAAACAATAGCACATATAACACATTTATACATTTCGAGAACTGTCGAGCACATAATTTGATGTGGCTTGGTTGACGGGTTCATTTCGCAGTGTGAACTGTAATATGCATGGTTACGCATAATATTCCAACAGTAGTATTTATAGTTGATATCGTGTTTCTTAGTTTTGATCTCGAATAGATTGACATTAAGTTGGCGAGCCAGGAGAGGCTCGGATCACAGCAAATGATCTTAAAAACTTGAAAGTGATAAAATGCTGCCTGTATGCTGTGAACTGAATAGATCGTTTCTTGAGTAAATTTTCCAATAAGGGTTGAATTGAATTCGCTGTTTGGTCATTTGTGGAATATAAATTAAACTGAATGTTATTTTTATTCTGCATAGATATGAATAAAATATATACTCCCATTGTTGCCTGTTGTGGCGTTTTCAGAGCGTTAATGAATAGAGCTTCCAGTGAATGATTAAATCTGTTAAGATTAAATCATTCAACTCTATGATTAAAGATTATGAATAATGATTTATTGACAATGATTAATGATTATGATTAACGATTAAATTAATTTTAACAATGATTAACGATTATGATTAATGAATAAAACGTTTGGAGTGTGATTAACGATTACCAATCATGATTAAATGTTGACACAATATGTGTATGAATGATGATTAACGATCGATATGAATGAATTATCGATATTGAATGATTATGATTAATGAATAATGATTAAAACACCCATTATTCATTAATCATGAATAAATCTATGATTAATCACTAATGTTTTGTAGACACAAAGAATGCAAGTGGATTGTCTTATTAAATACTCAGCATATATTTTTCTAATCAGGCCACAAAGAATTCTATAACTGAACATTTCCTACATAATTAGTATTCTTATGTCAAACGTTATGTTTTTGTTGTCTCTGTAAAAATACATGAGTTGAGCGATTTGATGTAAAAAAAACGCTATTCAGGGTTTACGGAAAGCCCGGCCATATTCGTCAACATGGAAGAGTGGTTGTAAGAGCAAGGTAAACGAAAGTAAATAAAATTAAAATACACGGTAGAGATTTATTTCAACGATTGAAAAAAATATTGCGAATATTTTTGTAGAGAAGAATAGTTAATGTTATAGCTGATACTAATAAATGTTTTTTTTTGTTTTGAAGTGAGTTGTTGAATCAATAATAAGTGTGAAGTTAGATGCAAAAGTGATCGATTAGATGTGACTACTGTGACTACTGCAGAATACAAATCGTAGATGACCTCATTCAAATATAGTGTGCTACAGTTGATTTCACGTGTTGGTTAAAACAATATTGAATTCCGTTATTGCGTGAAACCTACTGAGAGAACGCTGAGAGCGTTGTGATTAAATTCACTGAGAGTGCCAGACGCACTGTGATTAAATTCACTGAGAGCGCTAAAGCGCTGTGATTAAATTCACTGAGAGTGCAGGATGCACTGTGATTAAATTCACTGAGAGCGCGGAAGCGCTGTGATTAAATTCACTTAGAGCGCAAAAGCGCTGTGATTAAATTCACTGAGAGTGCATTATGCACTGTGATTAAATTCACTGAGAGCGCTAAAGCGCTGTGATTAAACTCACTGAGAGTGCAGGATGCACTGTGATTAAATTCACTGAGAGCGCGGAAGCGCTGTGATTAAATTCACTGAGAGCGCGGAGGCGCTGTGATTAAATTCACTGAGAGTGCATGATGCACTGTGATTAAGTTCACTGAGAGCGCAAAAGCGCTGTGATTAAATTCACTGAGAGTGCCGCATGCACTGTGACTAAATTCACTGAGAGCGCGGAAGCGCTGTGATTGAATTCACTGAGAGTGCATGATGCACTGTGATTAAATTCACCGAAAGCGCAAAGGCGCTTTGGTTGAATTAATTGTGAATGCAGGTGTGTTTAAATTCGCCGTTTGCGCAGGGCGCGTAGTGATCAATTTTACTGAGATCGCAAAAGCGCTGTAATTTAATTCACTGAGAGCACAAATGTGATGTGCTTAAATTCGCTGAGATAATATTAGCAGGAGAGATTACTTTAGGACCATTAAGGAGAATCGATCGAGATCCGTTTTATAAAGTGTGAACGATGTAGCTAATTTTATGAAAAAAGTTAGATGTAAAAAAAACATGGAAAAAATCTGCGTGGTAGAAGCTTCACAACAAAAATTGGAGGCAAAATTTGGTCATTGAGAAAGTTAGTAATGGGTGTACTTGAATTCAACATTAACGTGATGGCAAGCCTTTGTAGGAAGTAGTAGTGGTTTGTGGGTATGTTAAAAATATCAAAGATATGGTAGTTCACTGGTTACCTCAATTCTTGAAAAAGCTTTATGTGCAACCTTAACGATTATTGTTAGACCATTACCTTTCATTAATCCTTCTACTACGAATAACATTATTCTAAAATTTTGAAATAAGTGGCATAGCATAATCATTTTGAGCTGAGATATCCTACACAGAATTTTGTTTGATAATGTCCCATTATTTTTAATGCCTCGAAACTCAAATCGCGAGTTCAGCAGCTTTGGTAGGCCTTCGATTATGATCAAGATTCGTCCACTAAGACTCTAAGTAGTCTCTAGGAGCACTCGAGTCTGTAGAGATTCTTTCACGGCCAACATAAGTGTGCCTTTTCCAACTCTCGCAGCACAAGAGGTGGACCACACTGCTTACTAGGGCAATCCATGGATCATATGCGACTACGGGAGACAAATTAAGATATAACTGAATTATCGCAACACTACACATCAGCTATTATGGCAGTCAATAACAGAAATGATGAGTGAAGTCAGAAGAAATGTGAAAATGATGTGATGTGAAAATCTACTGGCATATATTAATAGTACCATGTTGCTGCGGTATTGAACTGATAAAATATTTCTAATAGATTGCTGAATCTTTCGACGAATAGATCCTTTTGAGCTAATTGTATGTAGTTTAGAACAAAGTACGTAATATTGAACCGGTACAACAGCAGCGTACCAATTATCATCCAAAGGAATGCGTGAATTTATTTTTATATTTCTATTGATAATAGTTCGTCTACTAAGTATTAAAATCTATTATTACCTATTTCTCATCTACCTTTATTATAGACATAGTTTAAATGATGTGAACAGAACATGTGCTATAGTAGGAAACTCAAGATTGAACGCTTGAAAAATGACAATTATCGAATAACTATAATAACTAACTATATATCTAAGGCCGGTCTGTTGTGTTCGTTTGGAGATGTTCATCTCATTCGTGCTTCTGATCGTCCTAAAACTCGAGCACATGCGCTGTTGTACTTTGTACAACACTAACGAAAAAAACATCGCGCGTGTTGAATGGTTAAGTAAATAAAATCGCCGTGGAATATACGCATGCTGATAAAGGGTTTGGATATACAATAAACTAATTCGAAAACATTGAATGATGAAAAAACCACCCTATTGAAGATAAGTAACAAGAGAAAATAGTTATGTTGACCATTCTTATTTTGAAAGAATATTCGGCATTAATGCAGTGTAGAATTTAGAAATCAATGTAAATTACAATACATGTATTAAGCAGAACTGAGAAAAAATAGCAGGTTTGTTGAAAAATCGCCTGTGATGAATTATTTAAGTCATTATACTACGTACGTGAAAATGATTCTGGACAACGACCCAACGAGTACAAGAAGGCGAGTTGCGCAGCTTGCAAGGTGGATCGTTCATGGAAGACAATATTTGGACCATCCGTAGACTGCGTGATTGGCGACGTACAGCCATGGATCGAGCTGAATGGAGAAGTCGTATATGTACTGCACAGGCCACTCCGGCCTTAGCCTGAGTAAATAATAATACCACGTATTCATGTATACAACAAACTGTTAGGAAATGGTGGAGGTGTTATCATCTATTTGAATATGACTAGATTGCAATTTACTATAACTTTTAGCAAAGTGCGGAAGAATCTATGAAAACACTGAATCAAATCTCTTGGCTGTTTCTATCCTCATTATGGAATTTGTTATGCGCTGTTTATGTTTCAGAAACAAACGATGTACACGTGACTGAACGTTTCGTGTATGTGTGCTATGAATGCTTTTCAATACATGAGTTAGAAGTAAATCTATATTTTATAGAAAGGGGGATGTGGTGACTGGTATCTCGTTTAATACACGCATAATATCATGTTGATCTATTCTACGTAGCATCTATGAAGTACACCCGGTACGCTACACTCTCTAAGTATTGGTGCAACAGCAATCGCATGCTGTACAACGCAATTGAACAGAAGTCAGTCTTGTATACACCTGAGTGCTTGACACACGCGGATACCACAAAGCTTACAGTTTTTGTATAAGAATATAACAATTTTGCATACCGTAATCCGGGGGAACATCATTTTTTTATTGTTTTGTAAATATTTCTACCGTAGGTGAAATCATGTTTTTTTCTTCATATTTGTAAAACGAGTACTGCTACATGTAAAACGTATAAGGCTGTTGTTCTTAATTATTTGAAAATTTTAAACTTGTTTTAAACATATTTTTTGTCGAGTTTTTTTATTTTTCAATTTGGGGTAACAATTGATCAATCATTTGGGGTAACTTTGATCAAACCTGCACAGGCCTTAAGGTAGATAATTATAGTTGAAATCTCTTACGCTGAGGCAATGTGCTTAAGGTCACTCCTGACGGAATCCAATTTTCAAAGTACTCGCGTTTTCAAGGGCACACCATTCGATACGGAAGCAACGCACAACTGTCATTTTTATTTTTTCACGCATGCTGCGACGCAGCAAAGCTGAATAAATAGAAATGACAGTTATGCGTTGCTTCCGTATCGAATGGTGTGCCATTGAAAACGCGAGTACTTTGAAAATTGGATTCCGTCAGGAGTGACCTTAAATTGTTTCGAAAAGGCATCATCACCGCTAGTGGAATATCCGGTTTTTCAACAATACAAATCAAAATTTCTAAACAAAAACTATGGATCAACCAAGAAAATAAGATTACTTATCACACAACTATAGGTACGAGCTATTTTTTTTGTTATTATACTTGTTTTAAGTGCTTTTTTGACAGCTTACTGTGAGTTCAAAAATAATGTTGATTTCTATTTTTGTAATTATGGCGAAAAATAAATGCAAATTCATCCGTAGATTATGTCATTCAACAGCAAATTTAGTCAAGATTAAGATACCCAACTCACAATAAGTAATTTTGATAACAGGATATAACATTTTATTCTTTTCTTGAAAATAACAGCCGTTGTTTGAGTGTAGAGGCGCTGTTATCTAATTAGTACCGTCTTGAACAACCCATGTTGATCACAAGATATAGAACGCCATTAGCGATCTAATACTTATGCATCTACTTTTCCATCAAACAAGTTACCATTGCTTTTCAGTTGGTCATAAAATATTTTGTTTCGGACCTGAGATGATGAGACAGGCGCCAACGTTCCGTTTTGACTCAAATTCCTAACATGACTCATATTCCGAAAACTTGCTGTTAAATGCCCATTTTGACCTTATTCGTGTAATGTTCTCCTCAGGAACTTGAATAGACCTTTCCCGTCCAAAATTTGTATTCACTCAATCGATTATACGGCTTATTTAAGGTCAATTTTATTTTTGACGCCTCTAAGTATTAGTATTATAAATTTAAAACAAAAATCGAAAAAGTGCTGTTTTTTCTAAGATTGGCCCGATTTTGAACGAACATCGGGTTAATTTTTCAGGCCGGTTCACACGTGCAGCACTTTTTCGAGTTTTGTTTTTGATTATTAAAATAGTTAGAGGTTTTAAAAAATATGGATTCTTCGGAAAAGTTGACCCTTAATAAGCCAAGTCAGTCAATGAAACGAGATATAGTTTTCAACGGGAAAGGTCAATTCGTTTGTAATCTTGATCCTCAGTGCGGAAAACCAATGAAAATTTTAGTTTTAGGCCCTAAAACGCCAGTGTTCGGGATTTGAGTCAGAACGGTAATTATTGTTACCATGTTAGAATTCAATCATAACATCATACGACAACGGCTAACGAATCTGATGCAATAGGTATGGCGTTCGACTGATAACACTGTGCTGCATTTGTAGTTCTCGACCTCTAAAATCGACTGGTTACTGACGTTTTCCGTTTGATTGGGAAAATTCAGAGATTATTTGGTCACAAAGTAGGAAGGGGATCATCGCTTTAACGTCGTTGAAGTCACTTGCATGCATGTTTGCATGATTGCATGTTCAGATAAGTTAAAATTTATTTATTATTAAATCTTCAACTTAAAGTTGTACAGATAAAAACTTATACTAAATGGACAATCCTTTGCCTGTATGTGGACTTACTTATGCCAAAATCATAGACGATACTGGTTTTGTTGAATGCACGGCAGCACATAGTCCATGGTTCGTTGAAGCTGTAGTTGTTGCGACGGGTGGGTTGCCAAAAAAGGGAGTATCGTAGACGTCGTTGGGGAGCGTGGACGTTCAATTGGCTTAGAAGAGCGCTGCATTCAATATCTTCGTTCAGCAGTCCAAACACAAAGAGCCGTTGCAGTAGTTTTCTCCTAGCTGCAACGATTCAAGGGAAATAAGCCGGCACCTTTCTTCATAGGACGGCAAGTTGGTGAAGTCATTCCAGGGCAGCACACGTAGAGCGTATCTAATGAAATTCCGTTGGATAGCTTCTATTCTATCATTTTGTACGACGTGGTTTTGTACGACGACAGCATATTCAAGAAGGCTACGAACTATGCCACCTTCATCCCTGAAGAAGGTGAAATATACACCGAAACGTCGGAAAATAGACACAATAACGTTTTAGCTGCTTTATGAGACTGAAAGAGCCGATAATAGTCAAACAAAATTGAGCACCCCTTCATATGCCACAATATATAGATTTGAGCGCATAAACATCTTGGAAAGCGTTTGTAGTCCGTAAGATTTTGCTGTGACCAATGTGATGTGCTCATTGAACCTCACTTTTGAGTCAATTACTACTCCCAGGTACTTAACTGTGGAAACTCGGTTGTTTCCCATTGAATAGTCAACATACAAGGGATCGCGCAAGCGGTTGAAGAAGATAACACTTCCATGCCATTCAGAGTGCACCAGTGCAAAAGATAGTCATTATCTTGCTGGACTCAAAATCTCATAAGTCATGAACGATTCAAATCAATCATGAGTTGAAACACACCCAAGTCAGCATCTAAAAACTCATGGCTGAGTTGAAATCTCAGAGTTGAATCATCCATTTGAATCACCGAAAGTTTTCTCTCATTCTCCTTTGCTAAAAACAGTGAATGGACGTTTGTCACATAACATATTAGACACTTTTTTATGTATAAGTAATAGATTGCCCCCAAATTGATCTCAAATGCGTTTTTAAACCAAAATGATTTTTTGACAAATGAGTGAAATGATGCGTTTTTGCATGAAAAATTCAAGCGTGATTGATTCCTTTAAAATCGCAGACGATTTCGTTCGCACGGGAGCGCTCTTTGATTGAGATTTAAGAGTGATTTTACCACTGCACAACAGTCGAGATTAGACTCAATTGCACGGAATATTTTCAGATCGTCGGCAAACATAAGTTTCGACGATTTCAGACGGGTATTAGAGAGGTCGTTGACAAACAGGATGAAGATCAGTGGTCCAAGGTGGCTTCCCTGAGGAACCCCCGACGGTATTTTAAAACTGGGCGAATTGACTCCGTTGATACTAAGTTATTGCGATAATCTAAGTTATTACGATATCTTAATGTCCCCATGAGTGTTTTTCAGGCAAAAATGGGTTTCTTAAGAAAAACGATAGGTAGGGATTGTGGAATCTGTTCAGCAGCATATAAGTATAAACACATATGGAGACGCATGGTACATTTGGGCGATAATTCATCTTGTAACTAAACTTTTTACGCAAATTTCATCTCATCCGTTTTATTAAATAAATGAACAATTAGTGTGCAAGCATTTGTATTATGGGACACTTGATCCTAATTGCATGTTGGGACCTACATGTTCTTGGTTAACATGTCGAATTAGATTTTAAACAGCAAGTTCCTGCGCATCTTCTAAGGGATTTTCACAACATTTTCCACGGCTGTCCACCTCATCTAGTTTCCTGTAGTTTGCTAGTTTGTTATGTTTCTAAGGACCCTAATTTTTTTTTGCTAGGTCAGCTGGAGTACGGATGCTGTCATT
The DNA here is from genome assembly GCF_024139115.2 of Armigeres subalbatus. Classification (NCBI taxonomy): domain Eukaryota; kingdom Metazoa; phylum Arthropoda; class Insecta; order Diptera; family Culicidae; genus Armigeres; species Armigeres subalbatus. The sequence goes on from NC_085140.1 coordinate 281,713,067, forward strand.
TAAAATGTAGAAAATATCGATTTAACAAATTCAATATTAGCAAAATTTACCGATTTATACGAACTTCAAAACGAAATACAACCCAGCATGTGCCAGCAAGACCCTAAAGCCCTTGCATTTTTTTGTGTAGCGCCGTCGGGGTGATAATGAGTCTAGGGAGTGAGAAAGGGTAGGCGCCCTCACCGGCAGTGTGGAGGTCGGATAACAAAATCGTTCAAAACAGTCTCTTACAATTTAGTATTCTTGCCCTCAGATACGTTTAATCCATTCTACAAACATTATATGTAGTTGAAACAGTGACCCATTCTCACCAATATTTGACCCATTGTCACCCCAGACGACGGTAGTCAAAATTGATTTGATTCAGATGTTATAGGTTTTCAAAACTGTTCTGGAATTCAAATCAATTGGTCTATAAGGCCAACTACCAATTACGCCAACTTCTCCATTTTTTCTTCGAAGTGCAGATCAATTGGTCTAACAGGTCAACTACGCATGGTATCCAATTGGAATCAACCGAGCATGTCCATACAAGTTCCTAGAGCTTCTGCGTATCATGTGCAGTTCAAATAAGTTTGATGCAGATGTTATAGGTTCTCAAAATATCCTGGAGTTCTGTTCTGAGTGTCCTGAAATAGAATCGCAAAGAAATTCAACAAAAAAATAGTTTGCCAGTTTTTGGAATCTGCCAAGGGGAATGGATTTCAAGCTCTTACTGTAACTAATATTAGCACATGGACCAGCTCTTCAGACTTCAACAAAGTTAAGGAGATTCGCTTAATCCAAAATACTCTCGCATAATAGTTATTTATTTATTTTTCGAAGAAAAATTGATTTTCTGAGAAAAAATACAGTATGGGTATGAGCTTAGGTTACATTGTCTTCATACGTGTGGGGTTTAATTGTCCCGCGTCCATCATTGAGATCTTTGAGAGCAAGCATCAGAACATTGGTTAAGGTGGTACGTTTACTTTAATTTGGGAAATTTTTGCTAGTCAATTAGAACGTGATCGATTAAGTTTTCCGTTTATTGATCAGGCGATTGATCAAGCGATTATTAACTAATCGATTACTCTTAATTCTTATCGATTATTGAATTTATTAATCGTTGGGTAGTGATCGATTCAAAATTAGTCGATTATCACAACGATGAATCGATTTATCGAAGTAATCGTTTAGTTTGCTACATCTTAGAGATGTCGTAAAATCCCGATTAATCTATAAGTAACTAACCGATTACTCTCGATTCTTGTTGAATATTGAATCGTAGCATGGTTAGGTAGTAATCGATTAAAATTGATCGATTATCACAAGGATGAATCGATTAATCGAAGTTATCGATTAATTTGCGATATCTCTACAACTAACCAGCGCGTGTCTGTTATTTTTTTTACAATTCTACTATTAATAAAATTACTTGCGGCAACATTTTTCATATCGGATTATGGGCTCAAACATTACCTCCAAAACATTTTATTTCTATGCATGAGAAATGCACTGTTGCTTGGTGGATTAATCAGGGTTTTCATTCCACAGTAAATAAATTTCCAAAGCAAACTTTTACTCCATTTTACCCTATGGGTCATCGGAGTCCAGAGAACGATCCAGATAGTAGCTTCGGGAAGTACCAGCCAGCGGTGTTGTTGGAATGAAGAACGATGCTAAAGTCATCCATGCAATCACAGTGACTCAGGCAAAATGTTCAAAAGGCCATTACCGACACTTTGCTTGCGTTTCGGCTCTCCTGCGATCTACGAGACACGAAGACGATTCTGCGCTGTGAAATTTATCAATGTCGAACTGATCACTGTTTACTTTCCCCCTGCACCGCAGCAAACCGGTACAGACGATTTGGGTTGCAAAACCAACGTGGGTAAACTGATCGATGCATTAATTGAGTTCTCATATGTCCAAACACCAAGACTCGTAAGATGTCGTGATTGCCAATTCGTCACATAAAAATGTCCATAGCCCAAATACGATCAAGTTTTTAAAGTGTGAAATCGGGGGAAACACAGCATACCATACCAAACAATCAATCCGGTCGCCTTCGCGGCGGTGTGATTATCTTTGCCGCTAGAAGGCACTTTAGTTTCGTGGTTCCAGAAAAAACTACGAGCCGAAATCGATTTCCTATACTTCTAAAAAGAGATAAAAACACTCTATTTTCATGCTCAGACTATCCTATGATTAAAAGCGTTTTTGTGGATGCTTATTTAGGTATCTTAAATTGATGTGGGAAACCAATTACGTGCAACATTAAAGAAAGTTTAGTATCTACATATTGATGAGTGCGACAAATTAAAATACCTACATATGTTTATGGGTGTAACTATTTTAAAGGATATAAGTGAACGGAATCTTCGAAATATTGCTCGACTACATGTGTTGATTAGTCATTTTGTTGTTTTTCAATCGAATATTTTAAAATAGTATTAAAATTCAAATAGGTTGAAAATCAAAAAAGGTTACTTTTGCGCTGATCGTTTTAAAGTGTTAATATATTTTCTCAAATTTACATATAACTATGGAGTATTAATGTACATATATAGAATATTTATGAAGATTTAAATTCATCTAAAAGACAAATCAACTGTTCAAATTTATAATTAAAACCTCGCAGTTGGGAAAATTCAGTCATGAACGCCAACCTTATTACGGCCCGGTAGCGAATTCTAATGAATTGTGTCGCGATTTAATGCTTCCGGACTCAGCACCGGAAATGAGGGGTCACCGGTTTGCACGTTCACTATCCCATCCGTTTCAGCGTGTTGTCGCGACAGCAAACGAGAGATTCAGCGAAGGGGAAACGCTGCATGGCAAAGTCACTTGCCCGGGTCCCATCCATGGTTCCAGTCAGTCAAAATCACGCTCTACCTTACCTCTAATTCCGAACCGATAGCTACCAGCAGGGGCGCCTCGTGACATGTGTGAAAAGCGACGTACTTTTTTTTCCATTCACAGGTAAACCTCGATTATGTGGAAACTCACATAGAAAGTCTTTTTATCTTGACCAATCGAAGTTTTGTTTTCAAAAAAGTGGGGATATTTCGTTGCGGGAAAACTTATGAGGCGAAACGCATTCTATTTGGCAGCTCTTAGGGAACAACGCACCACGCGTCGACGAATCGGACATTGCATGGAGACGCGTAGTACATTGTAGGTTAGTCCAACTAGGGCGTTTTGTCTCACCAAAATATTAGATGTTTCATCAAAATGTGGAAAGTTTCGAGTATTCCTATCTTTTTTATTTATTGATTGGGCATACTTTTTTAATATTTTGAGTACTTCCAAACCAAAGAGGCTTAATCAGATGCTTAATTTCTCTGCTGGTATCGTTATCTGAGGTCACCAGTGAGCCCAATGTACGAATTCTTCAACCACCTTGATTTCGTCACCACAGATTCAAACTTGTGATGGATGGCTAACATTGCCTTCTCCTGAGCCCCATCCTATCATGTACCATTAGAGTTACGAATCGTAGTAACCATAATCTAATGATGTAATATATAGGTATGTAATGAAGAGAACGAATAAATAAATCTTTAGTTAACCGCCATTCAGTTTAGTCGAACTGTGTTTGTCTTCCTATTCCAATAGGTTATGGGGCCAGTTACAGTAGGCCTTGCAGTACACAAGTTTTTTTGTCGCCAGTTTAGAAAGTTCTGGAAAAGTCATGAAGGCAAGCAAGATTTCGATCGTTTATCATTTCATTTCATTTATTTAGTCTACATCTAAACAGATAACACTGAATCAACAATTTGACGCCATAATACACGGTTCGAGGCCGCATCTCTCCATCCTCGAATACGCCCACGCTCGCCAAGTCGTTTTGCACCTGGTCTGCCCATCTCACTCGCTGTGCTCCACGCCGTCTCGTACCTACCGGATTGGAAGCGAACACGATCTTTGCAGGGTTGCTGTCCGGCATTCTTGCAACATGTCTTGCCCATTGTACCCTTCTGGCTTCAGCTACCTTCTGGATACTGGGTTCGCCGTAGAGTTGGGCGAGCTCGTGGTTCATTCTTCGCCGCCACACACCGTTTTCTTGCACACCGCCAAAGATAGTCCTAAGCACCCGTTTCTCGAATACTCCGTGTGCTTGCAAGTCCTACTCGAGCATTGTCCATGTTTCATGTCCGTACAGGACAACCGGTCTTATTAGCGTATTATACATGATCGCAGTTTCTTCTGGAGCCCGTAGTAGGCCCGACTTCCACAGATGATGCGCCTTCGTATTTCACGACTAACATTGTTATCAGCCGTTAGCAAGGATCCGCGGTAGACGAATTCCTCGACCTCGACCTCGAAGGTATTCCCGTCTATCGTAGCACTGCTTCCCAGGCGGGCCCTGTTCTGCCGTAATCTGGAAAAGTGACGTAACAGCCATTTTACAACATACATGTTTTCCATTTTTCTGTTAAAGAGCTTGAAGACTAATACTCGTTAAAACCATTTTTGGAAAATGGCGTACACGTCACTTTTTCAGATTACGGCAGTGTTGCGCTCGGTTCCGCCCACAAGCATGTACTTTGTCTTTGACGCATTCACCACCAGTCCAACTTTTGTTGCTTCACGTTTCGGGCGGCTGTACAGTTCTGCCACCTTTGCCTATAACCCCTTCCTTCCACTCCTCCGGTAGCTGTTCAGTTTCCCAGATTCTGACTATCAGTTTGTGCAAGCAAATGGCTAGCTTTTCCGGGCCCATTTGATGAGCTCAGCTTCGATACCATCCTTACCAGCTGCTTTATTGGTCTTTAGCTGTTGAATGTCATCCTTAGCTTCTTTCAAGGTGGGACTGGTTGGCTTCCATCGTCTGTTAAACTAACGTAGTCGTCTTTTCCGCTGCCTCAACCCTCACTGCCTGTATTTTCAGTGTTCCTCGAAGTGCTGCTACCACCTTTCAATCACCACACGTTCGTCCGTCAAGATGCTCCCATCCTTATCCAACGTTACCCGGATAAATGGCAACTGAACAAAGCAACGATCATTGGATTGACGACACGGACGACAATGGACACAAAGGACTCATGGTGAGATGGACCAGCAACGACAACAACAATGAATAATGGAAAATCTAAAAATAGATTCTGTGTGGATTCTGGTATCAGAATACCACAGTAGATCTTGGCACAGTAGCGGTTAAGTACAGAGTGCCTACCAAATAAAGAAAGGAATAAAAAACTAATGTTCTGTTCCAGTGAAACCGAGTTTGATGAATCAAATCAAATGAATCAATCACTTCGTTGGAATGAAGATCACCAAGTTTCAAGCAGGCATACATAGCTGAACTAGCTACTAGATTTGGCCTGTCACATGTGAAAGGTTCTAGAATTCCGGTGGACCCGTGTTTCCAGCAAACAGAGGAGAATTCAGCTGTATTAGCCAACAGCGACCAGTACAAAGCCCATCGGAACAAGTTCTGCTATATTCTGGTTTACGAGGTGAACACGCTCCTCGGAGTTGGCTTACTACTAAGCGCTCAGGCACACTCTGCGCTCAGGCACACTCTGCGCTCATGAAGTGGGAACCTATAAGTGAAAGGATAACCGTTGCCAGACTTAGAACACGGGTCCGAAACCTTACTATAATCCAATGTTATGTGCCAACCGATGCTGCCGATCTGCAAGACAAAGAGAACTTGTACAGTCAACTCAATGCCGTCGTAGATAGAATTCCGAAGGGTGATATCAAGATCTGTTTGGGCGACTTCAATGCGAAGATCGGATCCGACAACTCGAATCATGAGCGCATTATGGGACGTCATTCCATTTCATTTATTTAGTCTACATCTATACAGATAACACTGAATCAACAATTTGACGCCACAATACACGGTTCGAGGCCGCATCTCTCCATCCTCGAATACGCCCCACGCTCGCCAAGTCGTTCTGCACCTGGTCTGCCCATCTCGCTCGCTGCGCTTTATTGGTCTTTATTGGTCTTTAGCTGTTGAATGGCATCCTTAACTTCCCTCAAGGTGGGGGCTGGTTGGCTTCCATCGTCCGCTGAACTGACGTTGTCATCTCCTCCGCTGCCTTGACTTTCACTGCCTGTACTCTCAGCGCCATTCAGATGTTCCTCGTAGTGCTGCTTCCACCTTTCGATCACCACACGTTCGTCCGTCAAGATGCTCCCATCCTTATCCCGGCACATTTCGGCTCGCGGCACGAAGCCTTTGCGGGATGCGTTGAGCTTCTGATAGAACTTGCGTGTATCTTGAGAACGGCAAAGCTGTTCCATCTCCTCGCACTCCGCTTTTTCCAGGCGGCGTTTCTTCTCCTGAAAAAGGCGGGTCTGCTGTCTCCGCTTCCGTCTATAACGTTCCACGTTCTGCCGAGTACCTTGCAGCAGGCGCGACCGTTTGCGCTGCGTCCTTTTCCTCCAGAATCTGTCTGCACTCTTCGTCGAACCAATCGTTCCGTCGACTTCGACCCATATACCCGACGGTGTTCTCCGCTGCGGCGTTAATGGCTGCTTTGACTGTATTCCAGCAGTCCTCAAGAGGGCCCCATCGAGCTCACCCTCTTCCGGCAACGCTGCCTCGAGATGCTGCGCGTATGCAGTGGCGACATCAGGTTGCTTCAGTCGCTCTAGGTCGTACCGCGGCGGTCGTCGGTACCGAACATTGTTGATGACGGATAGTTTTGGGCGCAGTTTAACCATCACCAGACGTCATGGTCTCGGAGAAATGAGCGAAAATGGAGAGCTATTCGCAGAATTTTGTGGTAATAACGTTCTTCCCTCATCGACCGGTTCACAAGGTAAAGTGGGTCTCCTGTGACGGTTTTACAGAAAATCAAATCGACCACATCTGCATCAGCCTAAAATGGAAACGGAGCCTTCTTGATGTACGGAATAAACGTAGTGCCGATAACACGTCTGATCATCACCTCCTCATCGGCGAAATAAGCCTACGCATTGCGCGGATTCGTCGGCAGAAGGAGAGAGTTGGACGACGGTTCAACACACGCCGACTGGAAGATGCCACGGTGAAACGGTCCTTCGTTGAAGAACTGGTGACGCGTGCTGCAGATATACCGGAAGGTGGCAGCGTGGAAGACCAATGGACCGTCATCAAGAATGCCTTCATCGCCACCAGTGAGAACAATCTGGGCGAACTGCGCACCCAGAGAAAACAATGGATCACCGATGAGACCTGGAGGAAGATAGAGGAACGTAGAAAAGCCATAACCGCGATCGAGCGATCAAAAACCAGAAGAGCCAAAGTCTTAGCCAGTCAAGTATCGACTCGGCTCTTGAGAAGGAAGTAAAACGCTCATGTCGACGAAGATGAATGCAAAGATGCCTGTGAAAGACGCTAATGATCAGTTATTGACCGACCCAACTGGCTGACGCTGGTTCGAGCACTTCGAGCAACTTTTTCAAGTGCCAGCCAGGCCACCGCCACTTCAGCGTGATCTGCCTAGGATCCGACGTATAATACGCGTCAATACCGAAGCTACATCACTGCTAGAGATTCAAACAGCCATCCAAAGCATGAAATCGAATAAAGCCCCAGGGGTCGATCGCATATCAGCCGAGATGCTAATAGCTGACCCCATGACATCCGCTCAACTACTGCATCGTTTATTTCGTAATATCTGGGACACCGCAACTTTCCCGGTCGACTGGATGCAAGGTATCTTAGTGAAGGTGCCCAAAAAGGGTGACCAGACTGTATGCGATAACTGGCGAGGCATTATGTTGCTGTGTACCGTTCTCAAAGTTCTATGCAAAATTATCCTAGCCTAGCGACTCTCCGGCGGCAGTAGGCCGGATTCCGTACCGGAAGATCCTGGGTGGACCATATTGTCACGCTCCGTATCATTCTGGAGCAGGTCAACGAATTCCAAGAGTCCCTTTACTTGGTATTCATTGACTACCAAAACCGCTTTCAACCGTCTCAATCACGAGAATATTTGGGCACCCTGAGACGCAAGGGGGTTCCTGAGAAAATCATCGGCCTCATCGAGGCACAATACGAGGCTTTTTCGTGTAGAGTGCTGCACCGGGTCGTTGCTGGTGTGAGACAAGGATGTATTCTATCACCGTTACTGTTCCTCATCGTAATCGACGATTGACCGTGAACCAAACCGCGGGCTGTTATGGCAGCTTATAACATTGGACCAAAATGACTTCGAATTGGCTGATGACGTTGCACTCCTCGCGCAATGGCGCTCTGATATGCAGAGTAAGCTCAATGACCTTGCCGAGCGCTCCTCTTCGGCATTATTAGTAATCAACGTCAACAAAACCAAATCGTTGGATGTAAACACGGCGATCCCTTTCAGTTTCACAGTAGCCGGGCAACCCGTGGAGAATGTCGAAAGCTTCCAATATCAAATGGCGTCAGACGTCGGTACCAAGATCGACATAGGCGCACGGATCAAGAAAGCAACGACTGCCTTTGCAAGTTTAAGGAATATCTGAAAAAACGGGCAGATAAGTGAAAAAAAATACGAATTTTCAACTCTTACGTGAAATCTATGCTGTTATACGCTAGCGAAACATGGTGTGTATCAGTGGAGAACACCCAATGGCTGCAGGTGTTTATCAATAGATGCCTGCGGTATATAATTCGGGCCTGGTGGCCTCACAACTGGATTTCAAACAACGAGCTCCATCGTCGTTGTCACCAGAGGCCGATAGCAACAGAAATTCGGGATTTTTTTCGGCAGTGTCGTAAGTTGGGCCTTCGGAACTTCTGAACTTCGATTTCAACCAAATTTGGAACACACATTCTTTATCTTAAGGAGACGACGATAGGGGGTTAGGGATGGAAAAGGGGAGGGTGTGCGGAAGAGGTATTGTTTAGTTATCGATAGACTCAACCAACCCCTGCATTGAAATCATGGTTTGCACAGTGTTACGCAATGGTTAATGTGTTTCCTTCTGGATGGTGAATGTGACCCCTTTTTTAAATAAAAATAGACGTTTTTCCAGAATAAGGTATCGGTGGATGATTTTCCTTCTTCAGAAATAGACGTTCGCTCGGAACAAGGCGATTGTGGATTTGATCTCTTATTCAAAATCAGTCAATGTTTTCAAATGAAATCTGCCTTCTTTTAATCAAATGATAAAGTTTCAATAAAAACACAATTATTCTGTTGACCAATTGGTTTATTGATTTTCCGATTGTGAAAAAAAAAAACTGCGAATCAACCTGGCAATTCCGAGCAAGGCCGAGTACAGACAGCTAGTCTAATGATGTAATCTATACGTAATGAAGAGAACGAAGAAATTAGTCTTTAGTTAACCGTCATTCAGTTCAGTCGTACTGTGTTTGTCTTCCTATTGCAATATAGTCTTCAATGTGTTCATGACTAGCCCAACCCACTCTTTAGAATTGTACCGCTCTTGTCAATCCCTGCCCTTTGTATTACTCTCTCCAAAGGGATGTTGAAGAGCAGGCACGAAAGATCATCACCTTTCCGTAACCTTACGTGCATTTCAAAGGGACTCAAGAGTGAGCATTTTTGAGCATTGAGCATTATGACCGGACATTTCGTAGTTACTGCTCCGTGATTGACTAGAACTTGCGAAATTGCACAGAGAACACAATAAATGGGGCTTGGGATTAGCTACCCATTCTCAATGTACACGTTTCTGGAGCTCTAATATTAAAAGCCAACAACGGCGGGGTCACGTCATTACGGTCATATAGGAAGGGAAGGATTGTTAGTCCGACTCTTGTTGCTACTAGAGACCGAGTATACCTCTGCATCTCCACGATTCTCTTGGGATAGGATATCGGTTTTAATTACAAAGGATTATTTATCTGGATTCATTTCGGTAAGTAATGCGATCTATGGGATGGGAAATAACATTAATTCGCTGTTTCGCCACGAGAAAAATACTTGTCATAAGAAGAGTTTGAACAATCCCATTTAATTTCACTACTTTATTGCACCTTTGACAGATACGTATCTGTCAAAGGTACAATAAAGAAGTGGAATTAAATGGAATTGTACAAACTCTTCTTATATGACAAGTAAATACATTCCACTAAAAGCTTAAAATAATTTTCGTAATGAGAAAAATGTTAAACCATGCATGCCCGGTAGTAGGGTAGAGAACCATTTGGGCAGCACACCCTATTCCCGTCAGCAACATGGTACTGCCCCATGAACTCTCCTGCAATTGGTACCAGTTGACGTCATAGAGTACCTTATAAGCGACGTTCAGCATTGTGATTGCGCGGTAGTTGCTACAATCCAGGGGAGATCTGGAGCTTTAAAATGTATGCTTTCTGCGCGCGTGCACCCAGGTTCCACCCACCATACCGCAATCGTTGCAACGCGTTGTCTGCCACATAGCCGATCAGGTGCTCTTCGTATTGCTGCCGCCACATCTGGATCACGCTCGTTCGTAAGAATGTTCCCATCCCAACAAACAATTTAAGCTGAATAAGCTAATTTTTAGCCAAAGAAGCCTATTTTTAGCCTCATAAACGCCTTTAATGTTTGAATGTCATTTATGTCCCTATACATGTCAGGTCGTGGCACGTGGACATTATGTGAACGGTTCAACTTCTCATAGAACTTGCGTGTGTTATTAGCGCAGTACAGTCTCTTCATGGTCTTGATCATCCTGCTGGCGCGTTTTCCTCCGGAAGATCGAGGTTTGCCTGTCCCCCCCCTTTTTTCGTAGTACCTCGTTCGCCCTCGTGTAGTGTTGCAGCAATCTCGCTCATGCTGCATTCTTCTCCTTCACTAACTGCTTACATTCGCCGTCATGCTATAGCTTTGATGTTGCATAAAGAAGAAGAACGGGGTTGGACTTTTCTTCTACTGTGTATTAAGTGTAATATCACAAAATAAAATTTCGAATAGTAATATTGTGTTTATTACACAGTAGAAGAAAAGTCCAACCCCGTACTGCTTACTGTTTTTAATTTAATTGCTTCTAGAATTTTTGGGAAGAGTTTTAAAAACTTCGTCGTATGGTTTCCCGTGGTGATTTTTTCGATTATCATCTTTCTGTTTCTTCTTCTTCATGCAACATCAAAGCGCCAATAGTTGTTTCTCTGACCCGGGGTCACCGTGCCTTGTGGGGTGGGTGCGATGCTACAAATGACGGATCGAATATTTCTCGAGCGATCTACAAGAGAAGCTACGCCTAGCTGTTCTTCCATTGGAAATGCAACTTCCACCTGCTGTACGTAGTCTTGGGCTAGTCTACCGTCTTGTAGCCGCCCAATGCTTAGCCGCGGCGTTCAACTTCGATGCGTGTTGTGCACCGTTGAGAGTTTTGAGCGCAGACATACTGCTAATGCAAGATTATAATATGTTGCAATCTGATTGCGTGAAGAAAAAAAACCCAGATTAATCCACCTAGCAGTGATGATGCCTTTCTCGTGCATTATAAAATATATTGAAAAAATCACATTAGAAAGGTCAAAAAAAAAGCTCTTTGGGGAATAGATCACATTTTGCGATCATTTTAATATTTTGCCTTGCCACCATTCAAAAAAATTGTTCTTTGAATTTTCAAGGGTACCTTTGGGAAAAAACAATGATTTTTCAATAATTCCGAAATGCAATGTCCGATCGGGCCAATTTTCAATAGCAAACAATTCCCCGTCGAATGCAACTTGTTGCGAGTAAATCGGATAATTCTAAGTTCTAAAAAGTGTGCCTACAAAATTTGTACACATACACAAAAAACAGACGTCACCTCAGTTTGTCGAGCTGAGTCGATCGGTATATAACACTATGGGTCTCCGGGCCTTCTATCAAGTTTTTTTAGCAATCATATAGCCTTTCGGTACAACTTTGTTGTACGAGAAAGGAAAAAATGCATATGTTACAAATATGCGATCGTGCGATAGTACAATGATTAGCGATAGTAAATACAATGATTAGCGCAACGGCGCGTTTTGAAAAATACATATGGATTAAAATTCGATATGTTTCCAACTTTCCTGATTCCCACGTAGTGTTTTTTCACCAATGTAATATTAAAGTTCAATAATACTAGTTGTATACATTGATTTTGCATCCCTTTGTGTAATAATTGTACAAGTACATTTGTGAAAATGAAACCAACAATTCACATAAATATAAATGAAAAAAGCCGCATAATATGGAAATAAGGAGGTGTATGAAATCACCCATCTGCCCAAACTACATCATCATTCTACCCAAACCAACCAAACCACCCAAACCAAAAAGCAGTGGCTAACTGCACGCCTCTTCTTTCCTTCCAAAGCATGAAACAAAATGGCAGCAAACGTAACGAGCGCACGAGAAAGCATGTACGTAGGTATGCGATTTTATTTCCAACGATGAAACTTTACAGCTGTGTTGATGCGAGCGGATGAAGTCATCGGCTTCAGGTCTCTAGCGCGTGTGTGTTCGTCCATTAGTTTTCGTGTTCCACATTTGAAGCTTTGGAAAACTTTGCTTGAGAGGTTAGCATCATCAATAAAGCACGAAAGAAGCAACACAAACATTCATGCTGTCAGTTATATACACGGTGCGAAATTCATTCACCGCATGCAGAAATGCTACACCCTTAATTTGTTTTACTCAATATTGTGCGGTTACTTGCTAAGTTTTTTTAAACTTTATTAAAGTGTTATTTTAATCTCCAGATTATGTTCAACACCGTACTTGCTAAATGGACACGGTCGATTAAAGTAGCTGTTCCTTAAATAGTTCGTTAAAGTAGTCGCTAGATTATTCGCTGTTGGTTTGAGCGAGACAGAGTATATGTCAAAAAAAATTAACCAGCAATCTGCGGTGTATTGTTCGAAATGAACGTTTATCAGCAATGGACTTTCTGCTGTACTATAGATCTCGCATAATTTATCAAAAGGACCTAAGTAACATTTTTTCATGAATTAATTTGAGTACTGCAATCAACAGAACAACATGAAAGCTATTGATTGCAGTATTCAAATTAATTCATGAAAAAAAATGTTACTTACGTTCTTTTGAAAAGTTAAGCGAGAATTCATGAAAAAAACGAACAGTGGGTAATGTCTGTGACATAACCGCTAAGTGGACGTAGGACTTGACTTGACCATGCCTTTAAGATACATAATATGTCCAAATTTCTCACATCAACTATTTTGGATAAATAATCGGCATACCAGTCGAGCTCGGTGGTCTAGTGGCTACCGCTTCTGCCTTATAAGCAGGAGGTCGTGGGTTCAATTCCAGGCTCGTCCCTTTCCTACTTTGTATTTCTATCATAGTTCTTTCTGTGTTTCACGTTCTACCAACACGATTCCTACTGTTATAACCTTCCACACTAACAATTCCAAAAAACCTCCCGTGGCACCTATGAGAGGTCGTAGAGTTCTCTGCATCTTTCTTAAGTAGGTGTCCGACTAACCATCCTTTCCCTTCCCCAGCATTCGCAAGGACGTGGCCAGGACAGATCTGGACTATTGGAGAGAGTGCATTGCTTCCATCTAAGAGATAGTGATTAGTCCCAAATCAATATCTGTGGTAACGGATGAAAGTGATGCTACTCTCATACAATGGTCCAGGCTTGTACCACCAACGAATTTGTGCGAATTGCTCAATGCTAATGCTAATGCTAATAATCGGCGTTGCATACCATTCCTTGGCAAAATCCTTCTCATCAAACCGACACAGAAATCAAATCTACCTCGAACAAGTATCATAAAAAAAATTCAGGAAGTATCTGTCCGGCAACCTTCCCACTGAAGGACTGCCTGAAATAAGCCACAAGTTGGCTCAGCAGGGGATGTAGACTGTATCTCAGCCCTTCCACTGAAGGGCCTCCTAATGCGTGCGATAGCGACTGAAGAACATTATTTTTAACTCTTAGAGCCTTGAAAAAGGCTGTTTGCTTCGGCTAAGTGCAAAAAGTAAGAAAACGATTTTTTCAAATAACCGCGAATTTCTAGCACTTTTTTTTTATACCTACTTAATATTGAATCTTCTCTGCTTCCCAATTGGTGGGCCAATCAGCAAGTGTCTTGTATCCCGCTTCTTTGTCAGCCAAAGCGTCATCATCATCAACGCGTTCGAGAAGGGCTTCTTCTTTTTTACGCTTGTTGCTCGCTGCTGGCGTCTATTTCTTAACGGGACTTTTCGCTTGATACAGGCCAATAAGCCGGGCAAGCGAGCTTAGAATTGCAGTTCAGGTGGGAAGTACGTGTTCTTTTCTGAGCCAACATTGTTAGTAGTAGAAGGAAGGAAACACCCGGACATGGGATTTCGGGTGATAAGACTTAGAATTGGTAACATGGGACGATCATTCAGTCACGTTCGCTTTGTGTGCGGTCAGTATCAAACAATGTTTATCTACATATTTTTTTTTATCAATGCCAAAAAATCCAACATTTGATGAAAAATCGACTGATAGTTTATTAATGTTTGAGCTGTTATCGGTGTTTTTTTATCCAAATAAGATTATGTGAGAGATTTGGACATCTTATGAATCTTTAAAGGCATGGTCAAGCCAAGTCCTTCGTCCACTTCGCGGTTAAATCAGAAAAATTATCCACTGTTAGTTTTGACGCTATTTATGAAAATCACGCATAAAATTTTATCTCTAGAATATTGGATTTGGCACCCAAGTACAATTTCTATCCCGAAGGGAATTGAAAGCTTTGATATTGATCTCTATCATTGGCTCTCTGAAGAACCGTTTGTTTTTTGGACATACATGCTGCATCATGTGGCTTTTCTTCAGCCTGTCTCGGCTCAGCACCGATGCCGGCCGGTCTCGGCTTGACTCTGCTGCTGCTGCCGGTATCTGCTTAGCATTGCTACTTTGTCGGGTCTGTAGGGTGGACTGCTGCTGTACTGGCTAGGTTTCGGCTGATGATGGTCGCTTCGATGGTGTCGAGCCGAAAAAGCGGTAGGTGCAGATTTCATTCCCTGCTAAAAGGTGGACGTTCAATCGATGATGCGGTTGCTTCGCTTGTCCCGGTCAGAATGAAAGGAAAAAATCGCGTTGCGCTATTTTATGCCTTCTCGGCAGACCCAGCAGCTGCTCATTCGCTGGTGTCTGCACCAATCAGAACGTGGTAATGGAATGATGCAAGAATTATGCGGTACCCATGTTTATAGGTTCCCTTGATCTCAATGCTTTCCATTGAAAACAGTTTCATGCCTATTGAAACAAGTTTTTCGGGTCTTATCAAGCATGGACATGGAAGGCATACTTGAAATCTGTCGATTGAGGGGCTTACCGCAGAAATTCGTCCACTGAGACGATCGCTATTAACGTTTAAAATCTTTCAACACAGCGTAACGCGGTCGATTTGAATATTTTGAAATGACACCCGGTATAGTAAAGAGAGACGTAAGTCCTACGTCAAAATTTACTTAGGTCCTTTTGAAAAGTTATGCGGGAAATGTAATAAAATGCGTAAAGCCAAAATAGAACTTTTTGGGAACTTGCAAGCAGTGTTGTTGAAGAGCGAAAAAATCGCAAAAGTAAAACGAATACCACTCTGTCGAGTAGCAGCGACTAGCGAAGAATTCATTTTGCCTTTCTTGCGTTCCATTCTTCAGCAGGCGAATGAATGCAGAAAACGAACGTTGGTGTGGTTCATTCTTCAATTTTTTGTTTTCCTTTGCGACTGTCTAATGACTTTGGCTCGCCCGAAGATGCGTATGCTGTTTGACGTGCGGCTTGCTCTTCGCGAAGAATCATGATTCTACTCGCATCGAATGCAAATCGCATAGGCGGCAAAGACTATCTGAGTCTAAGACATGATGTAAGCACGTTCTAGCAGATAACAATTCATGCTCACATTTTGCTTGTTTTACGCTAGTATTGTCGGATAGAGTAAAAATATGTATGTAAAAGGTAGGTTTTAGAATGTAATCGATATATGAGGACTTAGCGTTTTTATAAAACATTATACGGCGTAACATGGTCGGGGTTTTGGCAGGAAAAAAAAATCATTTCATATTAATTCATGCGTATATTTGTTGTAAAATATTCTCAGTTACGGGGTTGAGGGATATCCGATATGATTTGCAAATAATTATATCTGCTAAACGGAAGCTTGTGCAGAAAAATGGGAAAGCTTTCGTTGGCGCTAAGTGCATTTTTTTCAGAAACTCGACCACATGCCATGGCGTTACAAACGACATTATTCGAGGTCGTGTTTGAAGCGGATTTTGTGATCAAGAATGTTTACATGGATTTTAGGATTTGCGCGGCACGCTACATTACACCGTCTTAATTGTAATGAATCAAATGTGTTTGAATATAAGCGCCACATGTGGAATGAGTAAGATGTGGCAATAAAATGCTAAATAGGAAAGCGCAACTTAATTTTGGTGATTTTTCTATAATAACATAAGTCGGAACCGATTTGCGATTTGGGCGTAACTTATTTTGCAAACAAACTTTAGCGAATTCCCGTTATAGCAATCATTTCCTGCAATTTTTACAGTATACAGTATGATCCAACAGAATAAGCTTTACTCTGTAAGGCAAGGGAATTAGTTTTGGATAAAAACGCTTGCATTCTACGAAATCCGTAAAACAATTTTTGTTTACAAAACAAGTTAAGCCCAAATCGCAAATCAATTCCGTTTACTAAATATACAAATTGTAGACAGACAAATAAGCAGGGACTGAACTTATCATTTCATTATAATTTAGTATTCAGCCAATAACTCATTCCAGAGGCGGAATTCCGAAAAGTGTGGTATGGGGGTCTTCTAGCGCTATTTTTCTTCTGCAATTGTGTCCAAGGGTACATTGCCTAGCAAGTATTTGGGTAGAACCTTATGGAAGGTGAAGTTACTTTTGCTTGGACAAGCATATACAAATCATCGATCTGTAAATCTAGCCTATTGATTAGGCAAGCATTACATCGATACAGTCGATTAGCAAATTTAAGCATTGACATGTTTCGCAATTGGAGAATGAACTAGTCAAATAATATTTTATATGAACTCGTCAAGTGAACTTTGAAGCATTACTAATATTTAATACAATCATTTTCATTAGAAGAACTTCATATAAAACTCCTAATATCTCACATATTTCAACACACTCAACCCACCAGGAACACTAGCTACACAAAATGGCTGAATTTCAGATTAGTCTTCAAGATAAAAACAGTCATCTTTTGCAAACATTCTTAGAATTAAATTTTCTACAACATTGTAGACCAGTATGACCCCCTAATTTGAAAGATTTAAAAATACATTTTACCAAATTTGTCACAAAAGGGCCACCCTAATGACAACTTACATCAAAACTAGACATTTTCTTGTAGATAACTTCGTCGGCTGACGGAAGAACATTAGCGCTGTTGGTTTTCGAGTTATCGACTTCTGTCGAGTAATTTGACAAATCTGACCATTTTGCGCCCACCGCCATTTTCGGACCGGCGCTTACCGTGCGGGACCGAAATCCGTACAGCACCGAAATCCGTCCACCTCATGAGATATCAATAAATTAATAAAGGAGGTTAAAGGTAATTAATGTAGGAATAATTAATCTTATCCTGTTCAGATACTTGACAGTAAGCTTTAAGGGCATAGAATTGGAAAGAAGGCTTTAAAATAAAACAACAAAAATCAAAAACAAATCTCCACCCACCAAATGTTGAGTTTGTGCCGCCATTTTGTTTTCGGGTAGAGCATAATTGCACCAAAAGTAACTGTGTTTTAATTGCTAATTGCAAATCATTACATAAGCGGAATACAAATCGAAGATATCGCTTCTCAAGGTGCGCATCGAACTATTTACAGTGGTAGTTTAGTCAATCAGACTGTTTCAATTTAAATATTTAGTTATGAAATAGCTGTACGGATTTTGATCCTTTGATTCGAAATCCGTCCACGGTGGACGGATTTCGAGTCAGGAGTAGTTGATTTAATTCATTATTTTATCATGTTTTTCGTCGTTTTTAATGAGTAAATGTGAAACACTTCAAAAATAAAAGCCTTCATGCGCCTGTGTCAATGACAAACGTTTTATTTACATTCGATTCCTATTTTCTATTGACTTTTTCATATACTAAGGTGCTTAAGTGTACGGATTTCGATGCCCCACGGTACCTCTACTGCCGTTCTACGCATAATTGTCCCATGTACATAGGAAATCTCAGCAAACATGGGACAAATATGCGTATGACGGCAGCCTAGGACAATTGTGATTTAAATATTTGCTCAGAAACACAGGATACCACTTGTTGTAAGAACGCTGCCTACTAGAACAACAGCGTGCATGCGACAATGGGTGGAACCGGTTTCACGGATTTCACGGAAACGGCCATATCTCAGGTTTTTGTTGTCCGATCTGGGACATCAATATATCAATCAACTCAGAAAAAGCTCTAGTTTATGTAAGAAAAATAAAAAGATTCAACATTTCACCCAAGCAAAAAATACAAGCGCTCAAAAAATAGCATTTTTGACATGACCTCAAATATTCCGGATTATCTCCGGTGTCCAGCGGAATTTTGCAGTCGAACACTGTAAGAATCAGAGAAATCGATTGATTTTTCACAGAGTTATGGTCATTTGAATTTCGATAAAATTTTGCCTGTCCCGATCATTGTGTCCAACGCCTGTATATTACACTGGCCCAGGAAACGAAAAGTTGTTGAATCCCACGGGGCACCCCCCAGGATTGTGTCTTTGGGTGAGAAAATCAATTTCTCATAATTTCACCTCAATGGATTGTTGCATAAGCTGGGGCATTTGATTTTAAGTTTGTATGGGGATTTCAGCCAAAATATATAGGGAAATACATCTCCGTCACTCATTCGATCTGAAAATTGTTTCTGATAGCTCGATTGAGCTCAGAATTGCAGAGAGGGCAGTTGGTATGTTACAGAACAATTTCACAGAACATTGTACGATGATTAAACTTTTATATTGTTTTTGGCTGATTCAATTCGATCAGTAAATCCAAAAGTACACAACCCAGCTCCTAATAAATCAGCCGAAAGCTAAGTAAAGTTCATTTAATCATCGTACATTTTTCTGTAAAATTGTTCTGTATCATATCAACTGCCCTTTTTGCAACTGACTGATTCCAAATAAATATCTAACATACCAGATATTTCCTTGTACATCAGTGTACCTCCCAGTAGCTGAATTTCAAACTGAGCTCACAATGAATCTCACCACCACAACAACTTTGTAGAAGACTACAGTTTGCGCTTTCTCACTTTGGAGATCTTTATGGCACTTGTATTAAAATATAATAATAGATCAATAATTTCCATCGGGTAGCTAGAGAATAGAACTTTCATATAGGCGCTGAATGATTTTATTCTGCCAAACTGTGTTTCAAATGTCGAATACTTATAGTAAAAACTGTCTCAAATTCCGAACACATTGATTTGGATTCCGAACACAATGATTTGAATTCCAAACACCACTGCCGAGAAACATCGTTTATTTAAGTAATAAAAACGAAATGTTTATGAGAAAACTTCATGTAACGAGTGTTCGAAATATGAATCTGTTCGGGATTTGAGTCAAAACGGTACTAAAAATGTGTATGTTCGTCTTAAATGCACGATACTGGATAATATGCGCCACCTAGAAATGATATTAAAAATACTCCAATATATTTCACTGAAATTGTCACACTCTTCTGTTTTAGTAGATTAGTTAGTCCTATTCTTCACGTTAGTCAATTTCTCAGATAGATGTCAATAAGTAAGATTTTTTTCCATCTATAGAAAAAACCATTGCGGAAATGAACCCTGAAATCACATAAAATGGGCTAAAAGGAATTTATTTTGCGATAAAATTTGGTTCATAATCTAATACGCATTGAGTGAGGAAAATATCAAATCAGATGACAAATTATCCGGCGAGATACATTTTGTGGGCCTCAAAATATGCCCTTGAAATGCAACTGAGGAACTGGAAAAAATGTGATTGATGAAATCTGAGAACAGCAAGACAATCTAAAAAGTTTATGTCACCCAACAAAACTGTTACTCAAAAACATCTTAGCATATTAAAACGGGGACTGCCACAATAGGTCAATCAATTGCTCGCAGTGGAAAATGTACCCAACAGGGCAAAAAATCGGCGGACCATAGGTCGTTGCGCCAAAAAATGTTTGTACTACTTGTACATGGCCGAGATTCTGCTAATACGCATCAAACGCCAATTTTTTGCCTACGTTTTCATGCAAGAGATTCAATTCATCACAAATCATATCGGGATTCGTTAACCCCTCTAATGAAGATATCCTACAACAAATGTTTGCATGTACGTATTGATATTAAATGAATTCGGTTTCCGTTTTTTAACCTAACATCTCAAGTCATTAAAATAACCGCTTGATGCGGTTTGGCAGAATTCCAACCATATGTTACGTTCACCAAATTCACGCGACGGCTTCGAAATTGTTGGCACAAGGTGCTAGCGAAATCAAAGTAAAACGACAAACGAGCTAAGATTTGGAAAGTTGCTTGTTTTGTAAAAAAAATTAATCGTCTTAACACCTTCATTTAATCTGTAAAATGTAAAATTGGGAAACAATTAAAGTCTAATAAAAGTCAACTGAATTAATCAATAATAATTCAATGCTTATCATTATAATTATTCATATGCTTATTGAAACTTAACATAAGCATTCAAACATCATTTAAATCACGTTAACCTTTAACAGCTTAGACGCATATCGCCATCGCACGGGTGTGTATATGCGTAAGCATGCTGTTGTCCATTTTGACTTCGACTTTGCGAATAACAATCGCAAACGCCGTCGCTATGAAGCACACGAATGAACAGCGGAAAGAAGATCCGAACAACCATCGAGTGCCAAGTATTTGAGTTCATTTCTTTTGATGTTTTTGTTCACTCGCTGGTCTAATCATTCGCCGATTCGAATACCATTCGCAGCGAGTCGTTGGAAAAACGAATGGGGTCGAATGATGAATCGCGAAGAGGCAACGATTACCACTCGCGAAGAAGAGCCACAGCAACCCTGCTTGCAAGTGTTCTGATTGTTTAAGTTGACTTTTGTAAATTTATTGGTCAATATTTAAGAAGTGCAGTTAAAAGAAAAGTGCATACTTAGTTTTTCAAATTTGATTCAGACTATCTTTTGAAAAGGGTCAAACTTGTTTTTAATGATTTTTTCAAATGGATATAATCGAAAAACGACCTTTCCTACAAAAAAGTGTTGTATGGGTGACTATCGCAAAATCAGTCAAACTTTCTATGTATGGACGGTTGGTAGGGAACATAATCACCTATCTTGAGACAAAATTTCATTTAAATAAAAAAGGGCGTTTTTTCGCAAATCGACTTTAAAATTTTTAAACTGATTTTTTTCAGTGTAGGGCTCAATTTGGATTGTTTCCGATATTTTCACTAGAAAGTTTGACTGATTTTGCGATGGTCACCCATACAACACTTTTTGTGGGATGCGTCGTTTTTCTATTATATCCATTTGAAAATATTAGCAAAAAATTTCAGCTCTTTTCAAAGGATAGTCTAGATTAAATTTGGAAAAACATTTTTGTTTTCATTTCGGATCATCTGGTGATTTTCATTTCTCATTTTTAATTTCTTACTTCTTACTTTTCACTCCTCACTTCGCACTTCTCACGTCTCACTTTTCACTTCTCACTGCTCACATCGGCCCATAGGGGAAGAAATGGCAGAAATGACGCTTAACTTTTAAAAAGAACATATGTCACCTTTTTTCATGAATTAATTTGTGTACTGCAATCAAAAGCTATCATATTGGTCTGTTGCTCGCAATATTAAAATTCATTCATGAAAATATGTTTCTTAGGTCATTTTGAAAAAATAAACGAGAATTTTCAGTGTATACATTATAGATAGTGGAATATATAGATGAGCGAAGATAAATCCTCTGTCTCCAAACGAACTGTCAAACGTATCTCCAAACGAGCATGACGTCACGATTTCAATGGAAACGTTAAGGGCTGTGACGTCATATGTGCGTGTGCACGGGCAAAAAAATCGACTCAGCCATGCTTTCGCTCATCTATAGATTCCACTATCTATAGTATACATGAAATCTTAAAATAGGTACTTTTTAACTCATTAATGGGTTTCTATGTTTCTTTGTGAAGTTTTTTCTTCCGTGTAAGCTGTGTATTCTATGCTGTCAGTGTGCCGGTTTCGAATAAATTGTGTCTTGGGAGAACATAACCTAGAAAATCGATAGCTTATTTGTTACGAAATAATGATGTCTCATAACTCTTTGAATATTTACTATTTTTTGAGAAGTGCCATCATTATGAAACTCAATAGTGAACAAGAAGAAAACATTCCCCATCGAATGCAACTTGTTGTAGCAAAATCGATTCAGGTTTAGTACTAGGCTAATGTTTCAATGTGCACACACATACGCACACACACACACACACGGACACACACACGGACAGACAGACATTTGCTCAGTTTGTCGAGCTGAATCGAATGGTATATAATACTATGGGTCTACAAGCGCTCTATAAAAGTACGTTTTGGGAGTGAAATGAAAGCCTTTCTGGTACAACTGTGTTGTACGAGAAAGGCAAAAACATAAGCAATATTTTACGCAACTCTTTATTTACGTGTTCTAACTCTGACCATATTGCAGTTTCCTGTGGATTTTCAAAATTCATATAGCATCTGGCTAGGAAATTATAAAAAAAAATCTACCATTTACTTCCACTTCGATGAATTTTTGTATCGACTGTTCATATATATATATACGTTAAACTGCTTCATGAACATAATGTGATTATTTCGAAATTTTTCTACACTAACATTTGAAAAAAGCGTATCAGCCAGAATGTTGTTGCTCAATATATGTCATAAATAATAAGAAAAGCATCATCCCTGGTAGGTGGATAAATCTCGAATTTTCAGTTCTAAATTCGGTGATAAATTTCTGGAATACCTGTACAACCTACTACTACGCGTTAGTTTTTCTCCGTTCATCACTGCTCGTTGAAGCGTATTCTGTTACCACCGAGCTGTACCGGGTCGTTGTTGGCAGAAAATGAGTGCATATTAACTCATCTGGACCGTTTCTCTACCGGCTTGCCACCGGGCCCAGGGTCCAGGGCCCACGCAACACAATGAGGTTTGATGTAAATGAAATTTGATTTTTAATTAGAATTTTTATTGCCCTGTCTGTGCGGTGAGTTGAGGGCTTTTGTTCTCACATATGGGAAATTGAAATGATGTAGGAATAGGAACTGCCACTTACCGTGCCAACCTCGATCGTTCGTGGAAAAGGTACAGCAGCCATAACGGCATGAAAAACATTTCCGTACTGCGGCACAGTAGTTTAGTCGAATGGAGGTGGGAAGTAATTGAAGCGTTTCGTAAAGTGAAACTCATTCCGCAAATTATCATTTTCTAGTCCTCTAATTTAAACTGCTTAGTTTAAAGCATATCAGTTTGTCGTTCGTATTTCGGGAGCACGTGAAATTTTCCAGTGTTCTAACATAAAATAAACCTTTTAATATATTAAAACATTAAGGTCCAGGAGTTGCCTTCAAATGACCTTATATAGTTGTGTAATATGTAACGAGACAAGTTTTCCAATTTTGGTTTGAAATCTGAAAGGCACACATTCCGCCAGTCATATTTTCTCCCTCTATCGACGAACGCTTCCCTTCCCGTCCGGAAGTATCGGACTTTCAACGGTAATGACTGTGACGTGCAGTTGGCCGTCGATCGTTGCTGCGTGGTGTACGGTAGGCCTAATGAGTGACACGACTTTGCGCGGTTCGTAAAAGGGGGCTTTCCGGTCGGCTGATTCCTGGCCGTGCAGCAGTCAATCAAATCTCTTCCGTTCTGCACTCGGTTCAGCTACGCCACCATATAGCAACAGTTCCGTTAGGTTCTGCTACGTTGTCGCACGATTAACAACCGAATCGGATCGATGCCACTGAATATCTCCAGCTAGTTCAACATACGAAAGAAACGCGATTATCGCATTAGTCGTACCCTCTTTCACAAACAGGGAGATCTAAGATGTGACATGAATGCTGAGAATTAACACAAGAACAAGATGGAAGCAATTTACAAAAAAAAGTTTGATTTTTTTAACTTTATGAAACAATTGAATCATATGTGTGTGGTTCAGACTCGACGCAATAGATGTACATTGTGCCAAATTTCCCATATGTACATTTGACTGATTTCTATTATTCTTCTATTCCTATTCTTCATTATTTTTTTTAAATTTTCGTTAATTTGCTGTTTCAACCAAAACAGCATGCATAAAAGCTTAGATTCGTACCATCGAAAAATTGCTGACCATGTTCAAAAGCAATATGATCATTCAAATATTTATAATATGCTAATAATACTTGAATGCTTGTTAATGGTCAATATTTAGTTTACTGCTGAACTACAAACTGCATAAAGGCGTTAGGACCGTCTCTAGTTACAGACTTTCACCACATAAAGCAGATTTGAGGTGGAATACTTTTTATTAAATTCTCACGTCTTACTTCGGTACAACCTCCATCAATCACGAACAATAGTATCAGATTACTCCAATTTCCGATGTGGATCGACAGAAAGGAAAAAAAGTGTATACAACTTTAGCCGGTGATCCTGGCAAATCCTTCGAACCAGAAATAAAATCTCCAATGACAGAGGGATAAAGGACTAATCGGAAAGGATGGAAAACCGAATGAGGGCAAGTAGGTAGTTTTCCTTCTGGTTTCAAGTCCCCGAGAAGCAACAGTTACAATAATTATAACTTCCCTTAATAAACCCATTCATAACCGTGCAGCGTTTTTATTTGCTGGAATTAGGCTCTGAATATTTTATATTAATTTCTAATCCTTTCCCGCCGTCTATCCGCACTGACATCGATATCTCAATCTCGGTTGCTTTCCCCACAGTCAGCCTGTGGCTCGATTCTGAATAAACATTTCACCATTTCTTTCTGTGCATTTTCTCCCATCAGCGAACGACGAGGTGGTTCTCGTTCATGAATACAATGGACGGCTTGCATAGCGTGTAAATTCGTGAAAGGATACAATCATCGTGTGTACAAACAATTCACACATTGCTACACTCCACTTATGAAACGCAAACATTATTTGCAGAGCGACAATAAATGGCGCTACGGAGGGCTATGAAATAAAAAAGTTTGTTTATTTCCGCTTCGACAATGTTTTGAAGTAATGCTGTTGGTTTTATACAAATACATATTTGCCTTTATTGTACATAAAACGAACTTTCGATATGAGGCTCAGGGACCGATAGTACCATGAACTAATCATTTTATCTTGACGAATTTAGGAATCTCATCATCCTTTGCTGTCTGGTGGATTGGGTTCTGGGGATCACGATTGCTAGGTTGCCAAATTAGATATATGATTACTTCTTACTGATATGATTATTTTTGTGTAAAGCTCGTGGGCTTCATTGCCGTGTGGTTAGCGACTACAATAGTTTAAGCGCATGTTCGATTCTCGCCCTGGTAATGGGGAAACTTTTCGTAAAGCGGTTCATTGGGTGTTGTGTGAATGTCCTGTCCGTTGTCTAATGTAAAGTGTTCAGTCTGGAAACCCTTTTGGTTGGGGGCTAATTTGGATAAAGTAAGATCTAGGATAACCGTACCCTTAGTGGAGGTAGCACCAATAGTGGAGGTAATGGGAGTTTAATGAGATTTATCATATTTATACACTTTACGATGGTAGGGTCGTTTGGAAAGTAATTTGACCGAATACCACATGGCCGAATAATACGTTAAGCCGAAAGCGATCTAGACGAATTCCATTTGTCGAAACGGTTATGATTTGGAAAATGGTTTGGCGGTACGACCAAACTAGTCATTCGGCCGAAAAAGCCGTATGCCCTAACAGGTCGTTTGGTCGAATAGGCCTTGTCATTGAAAATTCATTTGACCGAAACGGTAGTTCACCCGTACGTCGCAAACCGTTTTCGACCTTATGTCACCTCATCCGGCCAAGCAGCATCTTCGGTCTAACGATTTTTTTCGGCAGCTCAGGCAAACAACACCATATATTCATTTCGGCCAAATGGCCCTTTTCTATCAAACGACCATCTAGGCCTTTTTAGCTAATTGACCTATTCGATTTCGACTTTTTATTAGACGACTTTCCAGTCGAGTTTCGGATTAATGACATATTAGGCCAAACAATAAACGGCCCTTTCCCGTCAAAACATTTGATTTCAACGTCAAATTCTGTGGATAGGAAATCCTTGGAAATTTACGCAGGTAATTTTTCGAGATTCCCAAAGAAGTTCTTTATAATTTACTCAGGAAATTGCATTGTCAGAAATCTAAGCGTATTTGCAAGCCATGGAGTGTGAGTGTGATTCCCGCCCTAGTTAAGAGGAAACATTTCGTGAAGCGGAAAACGCTCCACTTGTTCACTAGGTTTATTTGTTTATTTGTTAATATTTTTCATCTGACCCAAAGTCTTAATGAATGATATAATATTAAATTACCATTACTACAATACTAAATTAACACTGAGGTGGTGTGTGCATGTCCTGTCCGTTGTCTAATGCTAAGTGTCAAGTTTTCAATCTGTGCAAGCTGTGGTAAAAGATGGTGATCATGTCTTTCTTCCTTTCAAATTCTACAAAAAGAACTTCCTAATTTTAAGGGAAATTTACTCAGAATTTCAACGGTGTTTTCGAGATTTCGAAGAATATTCTTTTGAATTTTCATTAAAAGTTCTTCGTTTTTACTAAAAGCTTTTTTGATTTTTGAACGTAAAAATATAAGGAGTTTTCAAAAAAAAAATGCCTATTCGCGAGAAATCATCTGGAGTTTCAACGGAGTTCAACGATTGCCATAAACTATCGACGGTGACGGCGCACACCTCTAACCACCGTGTGATCCTCCAGGAAATCTGGAGGATCCCAAAAAATTAAAACTTCTAAATTTTACGTTAAGCACCAAGATTTTTCTGATGCATTTGTTTTTGTATTATGAGTATGCACTTAATGTTGTGGCTTATTTCCGGAACA
This sequence comes from Armigeres subalbatus, assembly GCF_024139115.2. NCBI lineage: Eukaryota > Metazoa > Arthropoda > Insecta > Diptera > Culicidae > Armigeres > Armigeres subalbatus. The sequence goes on from NC_085140.1 coordinate 281,739,991, forward strand.
TCCGTGAAATAAAACAAAAAATTATGAATTTCATTGCATAGCACCATTTGACATTCTAACAACGGAATTTATTTCATTAGATTTTTTTTTCAAACTAAGGCCTCTGCTAGCGTGGCTCAAAAAATCAATTTTGCTCCACAGTGCTCATCTGATTCTTTACCTTGTTCTGAGTGTCCTCTGAAAATTCGAGCTCATGCATGCATTGCTCATGCATAATAGGGGAAATTATTTTTTTCATTATACTTTTAATGACGCTTCCCCATTAAGCGCAGGCAGCAATATTCAACAGCTTTCACCCAACGAAAATCTCATGTTTATTAATCGCCCCAATAATTAGTAATCGAATTTAATCTATACCATATTTTTCTGGAGCTAATTGCGTATCTCATCAACAGGCAACATTGCTGCTCGTGGCGCGAAAGATAGCACACACAAATTCAGGCTACTATGTTGCACTGCACATTTCAGTGATGCCCTCAGTGATGCCCTCATCAATCTCTAAAGATTCGCAACCTGTCTTAAAATCGATTACTAATTATTAGGGTAATTAATCAACATGCGATTTTCGTTGGGTGAAAGCTGTTGAGTATTCCTTTCAGCTATGTAGGTTTTCTTTTAACCTGCGCTTAATGGGGGAACGTCATTGATAGTATAATGAAAAAATAAATTTTCCCATACTAATTTGCATGCAAACTTGAAACGGCTTGTGCTTAATCAGTTTTAATCCAAATGAGCTCAAATTTTCAGATGACACTCAGAACATGGTAAAGAATCAGATGAGCACTGTGGAGCAAAATCGATTTTTTGAACCACCCTACCTCTGCAGTACATAAAATTCTTCTACATTCAGCTCGGTCAGTATTTGCACTCTCTGCGCACCTCGCCTTCTTGTCCCCTGCAGATCCCTATCAGGAACCATTTTCACCGGGTTATTGTTCGATAGCTGAGCATGATATTGTGTATGGATCACCTTGGCCACCGAGTGATTCTATAGAAAATGAAAATATTCATTTCATAATTACACAATAATTTTTTGTTGTTACTATGCGTACTCCAGTTCCAGTGTTTGAATCTTTGAATTGTTATGAATGTTCTTGATTTCCGTTCCCTTAGGGTTCTTTCACAAAACTTGTAACGCTGAATTTGATAATTTTGATACCCCACTCTCCCTCTCGCATGGAAGGTTTAATTTTTTGTACAGACCGTAACGCATGACTGACTTCCTCCCTCCCCCTAAAACGTTACGTAATTTGTGAACAGTCCTTTAGGAAACCGAGAAAGGCATTATCATTACTATAGGTGTCTTGCACATATTGGATACGTTACGAATACACACTGATAATACATATTTCTATTTTTGTAAGATGGGCAAAAATATTACTCTGGATAATCGAGCCATTTTTTCCGGATATTTTTTTCCGGAAATATTATTTCAAATAGAATGATGGTTTATATTAATGACATTTCTATTTTTGCTGATGAGCAATTTGGTTTTTGCCAGGGCATCCACAGAGTTACGAATTTATTTCGACTCAACAAATCTGAAGGCTGTTTGACTGGAGTTGATCTTATTCATATAGAGAAAGCAGTGTTTAGCATGAAGGTTTTATTGTAAAATTGATGAATTTTAATTTTCTTCTGTACATTGTTGAACCAATCCAAAATTATTTATTAAATCGCTCACTGTAGGTAAACTATCAGAATTCGTAATCTGATAGATTACATATAACAGCTGGTGTTTCCCAAAGCAGCATACTGGGGCCCATATTGTATAACATTTTTACTTCTGACTTACCTGTTTTACCACCAGGGTGTCAAAAATCTTTATTTGCAGATGACACGCACCTTTCAGCCAAAGGGCGAAGCCTTCGAGTCATTTATAGAAGATTGCAAAAAAGTTTGGATATTTTTTCCACTTACTTGCAAAAATGGGAATTTTCTCCGAATGCTTCCAACACTCAGCTTATGATTTTCCCACATAAGCCAAGAGCCTTTTATTTGAAACCTTCAGGCAAACATGTTGTCACTATGATTAGATCAAAAATTATTTTTCAAAAATCACATTGAAGGCATTTAAGCCAAATGTAACAAATATATTAAGTGTCTACATATATCCGCTTATTAACAGAAAATCAAAACTTTGTATTAAGAACAAATTTTTGATTTACAAACAAATGTTTAGACCAGCCATGTTGTATGTTGTGCCAATCAAGTTGCTGCAATACCAGAAAGAGGATCAGAGGATACAAAATAAAATTTTGAAAATGATTCTGAAGTTGCCTCCGTGGTATAGTACCAATGAACTTCATAGAATTTCTAATATTGAGACATTGCAACAAATGTCCAACAAAATAATTTCCAATTTTAGACAAAAATCGTTGCAATAGCTCCTTGTACCCTTAGTATAAATTAGGTTAAGTTTAGTATAAGTTTAAAACATTGTAATTCCTACATGGTTGAATTAAACCAGTGGAAAAATCCTAACTGCCAGAGGTAGTTGAAATGTATTAGTGATAACTAAAAACTCAAAGGTGCAGCCCAATCAGGTTGTACGCAATGGTGACGTTGAACTACTTTTTTTTTTTTTCTTTATTAAAGTGATTTTTTATATGACAATAAGTTCATCACTAAACGTTGAACTACGGAGCTGTATATAATGTACAGGTTTTCGACTTTTCTGTTCAATCGGACCAAAGTTTCTCAAGCCCAGGGTGAATCTGTTTTCGTTGTTAATTCTGTGCTTCTGAGATTGAGTGAACATTACGAACCCTGGTGATGTATATAATTTTTAGCCTAACATTTGAAAAGGATAATAAAAACAACATTTTCAAATAATCGAGGATAAACAACAATCTCAAGAGATCACATATCCAAGTTATCAATTGATAAAAACTCGCTAGAGAGTAAGAATCGTTCAATAACTGTATTTTGATTCGAAGCTTTGGTAAATGCTACTTTTTGACTTTTTTCTCCTCCATAACACCAGAACAAAATGCCAAACATCCGATTGAACTTCATTGTTGACATTAAAATGGTGTAGGTTAGGTATACATTAAAATCATAACTTTGTGTTTATGAAAAAGATATTTTGATAAAGATTGTCGCTTCGGTTCCCTTTGTTCTGCTGTACGAAACATTTTGGATACCGAACTGTCAAATCGTATTCATTTTTTCTTCATTGACATTTAGCACCCTATCCTTGCAAGCAATAGATGTTCCGAACAGCGACGACAGCGACAATCTTTATCTTGTAATAAAAATATCTTTTGTTTATTATCAATCGATTTCAAAATTGGAAAAGTTATCGCCGATGACAATAATTATCGTATGAGAATGATTCAGCTTAGCTGATAGTGTAGCGCTGCAACCCGATGTGTTTTACTACACGCTTAAAATCAATAACACAGAGATATATATGTTTGCTTCACACAAAACGGACCTAATGCAGAACAACACCTAGATGAGCAACCACGCATACCAGGAATGACAATATTATGAAACTAAGATTGTTTCCTATTGGAAATACGCCATAAGTCGGACTATGGGCTTGAAAGTTATGGCCAAAATAATAATGTATAGAAAAATCTCTTTACTGGCATCTATACTCATCCGATGTACTCGAAACAAATTGCGTTCGTCTTGAAAATTTAAAATGGGTACACTGAACCAAAACTTCATCCGTCAGCGACTGCAAACTGATTTGCTCAAGCCCTTAACGATGTGTAGTCAAAAAACGGATGATAGTCATTCAGTCGGATCAATCAGGATGATGATGGGTTGAATGATATTCATTCGAAGAAAGGGGGATACGCATTCCAGTTAGAATTAGCATCATACGGTACACAAATGTAAATCTAACGACAATCTGCTGACATGTGAATTAGATCCCGAATGTTTATGCGTGTGGAAAAACAAATATTGAATAAATTAGTTTTCTCTGTAAATAAATATCTCATTAAAACACATTATGATGAGTGACATATTTAAAAGAAAATTTATTGCAAAATAAATATATGTATACGCGTTTATTACATATTTTTTACATTGTTGGCCTCAAACAACAACACAGCGAAACGGCGATAGAATAGCAAATAAGTATTTTTACAATCGCTTCCGGCACCGATTCGCTGCATTCCGTTTGAGGTAAACCAAGGATATAACACTGTGCTCTGATCCCAAGAAGCCTTCTGCGCCTTGTTCTGACCATCCTGACTCTGTTGCGTTGCAGTAACCGAAACCAAGCAGTGTTTTGTGTCGCGTCGTGTGCCTGGGAAAAATAATGTAATTTCGTTTATACCGTATCTTTGTAATTCAATTCATTTGTCCGTAAAGGCTTTTAAGAACACAAATATGTACTCACAATAAGACTCAACACCTGCCTAAGGTTCCCTTAGTATGATAGCGCCTGGAACGGTTCCGGCCCAATTATAAGGATGTGTTGCAGAAATTTATTATTTTATGCGTGATTGCTATTGTATTATTTCTGAAAAAAAAAACAGATTAAGAGGATTTTACTCTTTTGATGAAAAATGCATCCAAAACAAGAATACTTACAGTTTTCCGTAAAATCGATCAAAAAACCAATGCCAGTCCAAGTGTTCCTTCCGTTTGGCTTTGAATTTTACAATGGCGATTTTCCATCCGATGAGCCGTGTCCTCGAGTATCTGGTGCAACTTTTGTTCATTCCAAAATCGAATGATTTGTGTTAAGGGGCGGAATCAAAACAACAATCATTCGAGTTTGGGATGAGAATCAGTCGGAGTTGAAAAGATTATCTTTCGAAGAAGGTGGATTCTGCAGATGAAGAACTCATTATTTGAAAATGGATGGACCGGGTTTACTTCCTGCGGGAATGATGATTCAGTCGTATTTAAGATTAGGTTTTAGCTCAGTGTATAAACGGCTTCAAAAAATTAGGACCTATCTAGCTATCAGTGGTATTTTGGACCTTTCTTGTATGCTTTTCAACTCTTGGGGAGAGCCGAGACCGAGACCATGCAAATATATAATATTAGCTACTAGAGCTAGAGGGAATACCTTTAAAACACTTAATATCCAATACTTTTATTTAACTTCAATGATCTATGAGTTGGGGGTGCTTTGCATATAACGGAAACAACCAGAAATAGTAGCTCAACCATGTTCTAATGCATGTTTTAATTCAGATATTATAATACGGTTATACTGCCGTTCTACGCATAATTGTCCCATGTATATAGGAAATCCCAGCAAACATGGGGCAGATATGCGTATGACGGCATTATAGTAAACAATAACAACATGGTTGAGGTATTTATCATCCTTTCGTCTCAGATCCGAACAACACAATTCAGACCGATTTGGTCACTACAACTTTCATATAAATTAATTAAGTCGTGTCACAGTCGTTGTAGCTTATCTATGACGAGTATCATTTATTAATATCAAGTTATGATATATGTATGTATGTTGTTATCTCTTGCTCTGCAACTTGTGTTCAAAAAAACTTAAAATTCCATTTTGATAAGAAAATTATTTTGAGCTTTTTAGTGGAATGTTTTCACCTGTCATAAGACGAGTTTATACAATCCAAATTATACAAGATACAATTAAGTGGTGGAATTCAATGGGATTGTATAAACTCGTCTTATGACAGGTGATAAAATTCCATTCTTGTCGAATCTGGAATCAACTAATGGATAGTCAGATATAATTATTATCGCAAAGCTATAAAGTTTGATACCCATATTAACATAATTTCGTTTGTTAGCAATTTGGTCATATTCCAACCCATTGTCATAATTCCGGAGTACCAAAAACCTGTTACAGAGTGGCTATTGAATCTCACGATCTAGAAAGTCTCTACGTAGTCTAGTCGTAGTCTCATCGTTGTAGGGGCAAGCCAAAGTAAATGCGATGCGACGCGATTCACATAAAAGAATAACAAGCATTATCAATGAGCTGTCAAATTGCACTGTCGCGTCGCATCGCTCGTCGCGTTTACTCTGGCTTGCCCCTTAAACAAAATCAAAAATACGATACCCAATCCATATTTGCATGGTTCCGATTGATTCCAAAATTGGTTAGTTCCCCCAACATATTCTAAGGAAGTCAGTCCACATTAAGATCCTGAAAATCTCTATAATCATCGTCTTGAAAAACGACTTTCCATGATTTCGATTATCGATTCGTTCATATTCTCTTAATCAATTCCACGGAAACGACAATATATCTGAGAATTCCTTGCGGATTATCGACATATAGCCCGCATTGGACTAGTGCTAGTTCCTGAAGAAGGCATAAACAATATTTAATGCTTACGTCTCAAATAATGAAAAGCATCAGTGGAATAAATGCATTTTCCACCAACCTCGGAATTCCGGAATCTCTCCGCTATCTTCAGACCGATATGAAATTTCATCTGAGGCCTAGAAACCTAGAAAACATTTAGCATCCAATGGTTTCATTTTTATCAAAGGTGAATTATTTTACGAAAAGTTATGCTGATTTGAATTTCGACAATTTTCTTCATATCTCAACCTTTATATCTAACCCCTGTAAAATCTTAAAACCTAATTTTCTTAAGTTTTCACCGATAGAATATTTTGATCGAATGATTTCTTGAAATGGGATGATTAGTACTAGAACCCTGTGAAAACAGATCGGAGGTTCATCTTGGTTTCATAATATTGTCATTCCTGGTATGCGTGCGACAGTTACACAGCCACAAAAATAGATTGTGTGGTTTTATTGAAGTTTGGATTTCAATATTTTCAACAGTATTTGGTTTCTCATGAAACAAGGAATCTGTAAAAACGTTTACATGTTTAAAAGGACCATTATCACGACCGTACGATGCATTTTTGTGCCTGTGTTACTGTCGCTCATCTAGGTGTTGTTCTGCATACTGCATTAGGTCCGTTTTGTGTGGAAGCAAACACATCTCTGTGTTATTCATTTTAAGCGCGTACAAATGTGGGCCAAACCCTGAAGTAGTATTTGTTTAACGAAAATTCGCTCTTTTGAGAGTCTCAGCTGGGTTGCCGAAGATGGCTGAAGGCGACCGAATGTGACGTCACGTCTAGCATACTCATTACAATTTTTATAACAGACGTGACGTTTCACTCCGCCCGCCCGCTGTGGGTGGCAATGTTTACATTATGTTTTCGACTAATGGAACGTACACACGGTTAAGCAGTTTGACCAACATTGACTCCAACTCTCGTTTGTTCAAACATCCATCAAGTTTTACCAACAGTGACACGAACAATCAATTCATTTGACCAACAATATCACACACGAAGGACCGAAGGGCCAACCATGGAAAAATATATGGAGGTTTGTGCAACTTCGCTACAAATGCTCAAACATGTTCGACAAACCTTGACTCCACCCGACAACTCAAACCAAAATCAAACCGTTCTAATTTTTTCCAACCGAGCCGCCAACTGTCAAATGGTTGTTCGAACAACTTCACACACGATCAAACAAAGCAGCAACCGAAGCGTTTTCTGGGGGCGGAGTCAATGGTCGTCAAACTGCTTGACTGGTGCGTACGCTGCATAATACAGACTTAGAGGACTTTGGCCCACACCTTTACTGAAGCACATCGGATGCAACCATAACCGACGCAAACTGGAACAGAGGCTAAATACCCGCCACTAAGTCAGTTTAACCCCGGTGGCTCATTACAGAAAAGCCCATCGTAAAAGCTGGGCTGTCAGCGGCGTTTGGTGGATCCTAATAGGAATGAAGGAAGTCAGAGTAGACTCGACAAAAAGTTTGACAGTTTATTGATAATAATTATTATTCTTTCACGTGCTCGGGCTCCGTACTACGGTGGACTCTTTCTTACTGGCTGCTAGTGAATGTGACTACGACGTAATTGTTTTGACGGAAACTTGGCTATACGAACAAATCCTCGGCTTACAGCTATTCGATCCTAAGTTTGCTGTTCACCGTACAGATCGTAATTCAGCTAACAGTACTAAGTCTCGCGGAGCAGTTGCGATAGCAGTCTCAACACGCTGGAATAGCTACGTTGACCCCACATTGACAAGCATAGCATTGGAGCAGTTTTGGATTAGAATCTCAGAGACAGATTGATTGGTATTAGCATAGGAGTATTATATCTACCTCCAGACCGGCGTAGCGACAAAAATTGCATTCGGAATCACATTAACTCTTTTAGCTCTATTAGTTCCAACCTGGACTTCAATGATTTCGTCTTCCAACTATTAGACTATAATCAACCGAACTTGGAATGGGTTGCATCAGAAGACGGGTTTATGCATGTGAACTCTCAAATTGTTTTGTCCACCAATAGCTCCGCATTGGTCGATGGTTTTTCGTTTAATGGCTTGACTCAGTTCAATGGAGTGCCTAACAGAAATGGTCGGCTACTGGATCTCGTCCTCGCCAACGATGCAGTTAAATCTACTAGCACCATTTCCGAAGCCAACGAACCCCTCATTTCACTGGATATTGGCCATCCTGCTCTGGAAACAGTCGTCAACCTTCCGGGCCTGTTTACGTTCGACGATGCTTCTGACGTTCACCAAATGTACGACTACCACCGAGCTGATTATGATAGTATTTGTGATGCAATCTCATGTATTGACTGGTCACCCATCAAGCTTGACCTCTGTTAGATGATGCTGTTAATTATTTCACTCGCCAAATTCGTCATATAATTGCGGAGCACGTGCCCCTGTGTCGCCCGAAGCCTACACGCCCGTTTCAAATTACTCAGAGACTGAGTAAAATTGTATTGCCGTCTCTTTTTTCTCACGGAAATCTTACTCAATTTTTGTAAAAAGTAGAAGTAGGCAAATGTTGGGTAGGTCCACTTTTTACGAAAATTGCGTAAGATTTCCGTGAGGAAAAAAGAGACGGCAATACAATTTCACTCAGTCTCTGAGTGGTTTGAAACGGATGTGTAAGCCTCCCTGGTCGAACAGTCGTCTGCGTCGGCTAAAGCGAAGTAGGGCAAAAGTATTGCGACAGTACTGCAAGAATCGCACGCTTATTACGAAGCAGGAGTTCAACCGTTCCATGACTGCATATCGTGTATACAATCGATTCCTTTATCGTCGTTACGTGTTTCGAATGCAATCATCACTCCGTTGAAACCTCAAACGTTTTTGTTCGTTTGTTAACTCCAAACGAAAGGAAGTAAGTCTGCCTTCGTGCTTGCATCTGGAAGAAGAAATCGCCAGTTCTGAGCTGGAAAAAAGGTTATTTGTTCGTTCGACATTTCCTAAGTACACAGCAAAAAATATATTAATATGCTGCGACGTATTTTCGTAAAACGTACATGAAAATCCGACGTAATAACATATTTTACGTAATATTGTGCAATATTGACGCTTTATTAAATTCATCGTCGCAACATTCAATTGAGAAAGTTAATTTTTCAGTTACGTCGATACAACGCCAAATTACCTACCGAATAGGTGAATATCGCAAAATCAGCGTAATATTACCGCCACCATCAGTGATATCGCTTCATAATGCATGCTGTAAATGTCAACAAAGCTGGCAGTCAGTCCACTCCATTCTGTTCGTATCGGAATACGATTATCATTTAAATATTATTAGTTTAATTGCTTTTTAAAATCTAAATTAGGTCTTAGGAAGTGATAAAAATGTGAAAACAGTGTTTCCGACCTGTAACTGGGAGAAAATCTGTTCATGGGTAAGTTTTGTATGTAGTTTTATTTGTACCCAGCCGGTGCAATTTATCATATCATTTTTCAGAGAGGCAAATATCGGAAGGATGCTATCGAGTTGCAAAATTCGTTCATACCCACAAGGAGCCGGCATTGGAAAATGGACTTGTCCAGGTAAGTTTTTGAAAGATGATTTTTCCGATCGCCTGACGACTAATTGTGTGATTTTTACTACTTGATGGACTACAGCTCTTCGATGAACCTACGCCGAATGAAGTATCCTTCTCCACTGGACTCGATCCTGGGCTAATCGCTTCCAGTCGCCCTGAACATTGAGCGCCCTCAGGTCCTCTTCAATTGCAAAAAGCCATCATGTACGCAGCTGTAATCGACCCAGTAACCGATCTCTCTGCAATCAGACGTCAGAGCCAAACTATCGAGATCATGCAATAATGAAACCGCGCGGGTAAGTTATAATTTCTGATCGACTAAAATAAAACCTCGACCAGTAACAGTTGATGAATTTTTTAATATTGGTTACAGGTACGGAACAAACTGCCGGGTTCATGATTCCACTTACTATCCCGTAGAAGAGCAAACAACTGGACTGAGACTAACGGAAGTAGCTGCGAATCAATGCAAACATGCGGTGACATGCTGGAAGACGAATGCAGTCACGACCGAACCAGCATCATATGGCTGCTACATCGGAGACTAAAAGGACGTATGTAACTGGATATATCGGAATCAAAAAGCACAACGTAAGATATAAAACTAAATTCTATAAGATATAAATTCTAAATCTTAAAATCTTAAAATCTTAAAATCTTAAAATCTTAAAATCTTAAAATCTTAAAATCTTAAAATCCCCAAATCTTAAAATCTTACGGAAGCTCTTGGAGGAATTTCTGAAGAAATCCCTGAAGGAATTTCCGGGGGAGTTCCTGTAGAATTTTACGGAGAAACTTGTGGATAATTCTTGGATTCATTTCCGAAGAAACCCCTGGAGGAAATTCCTTAGAAGCTACTAACGGAATTTCCGTAGTAGTTCTTAGAGGTATTTTGGAGGAATTCCTGAAGGAACTCTTGGAGGAATTGTGGAAGAACGCCTTAAGGAAATTCCGAAGGAGTGTTTAGAGTAATTTCCATAAGAACTTCTGAAGAACTTTCCAGAGGATCTCTTGGAAGAATTTTGGGATGAAGTCCAGGGAGAATTGTCGAATGAACTCCAGAAGGATTTTTCTTGGGAACTCCTGGAGGAATTTCCGGAAGAACTCCTAGAGGATTTCCTGGAAATATTTTCCGATGTATTTCAGAAGAATGTTCTGAAGTAACTTCCGGTGGAACTCTTGGGAGGTTTTTAGGAGGAACTCCGGGAATAATTTGTGAGGGACCTTCTGGAAGAACTCTTGGAGGAATTTCGGGAACAATCTCTTGAAGAGTTTCCGGAAGAACTTCTGCAAACTTCTTAAAAATTATCCAAAAGAGCTTATGGAGGAGTTTCTGGAGAATTTCCAGAAATTCGGAGGAGTTCCTGTCGAATTTTCCGGCGAAACTCGTTGATGATTCTTGGAGATATTTCCGAAGGAAATCTTGAAGGAATGTCCGTAGAAGCTGAAAGAATTTTCGAAGTAATATTTAGAGGCATTTTCGGAAAAATTTATGAAGGAACTCGTGGAAGAATGGTGGAAGAACTCCATAAGGAAATTCCGAAGAAGTTTACGGAGAAATTTCCGTAGGAACTCCTGAATATCTTTTCGGAGGATTTTTTGGTGGAATTACGAGATAAGGTCTAGGGGGAATGATCGAATGCACTTCTGGAGGAAATTCCTAAGGAACTCCTGGACGAGTTGATAGCAGAATTTCTTAAAAAAAACTTTGATGAATTTCCGAAAAAACTCTTGGAAGAATTCTTGGAAATACTTGGCAAGGTATTTTGGAAAGAGGGGCTGAAGTCACTTCCGGGCGAACTCGTTGAGAAATTCTCGAAGATACTCTTAGAAGATTTTCAGGAGGAACTTCGGGAATAACTCTTGAAGGACCCTCTGGAGGAACTAGTGGAAGAATTTCCGGAACAGTCTTTTGAAGAGTTTCCGGAAGAATTTCTGCAGGTTTTTCTGGAAGAATATCCGTAAAAGCTTCTAGAGGAATTTTTGGAGGCAGTTCCTGCACAATTTCCCGGCGTTACTCATACACAATTCTTGGAGGAATTTACTAACGAACTCTTGAAGGAATCTCCGTAGAAGCTACTGAAGGATTTTTTGGAGTAATTTGAAATATTCGGAGGAGCTACTGGAGCTATTCCCGAAGGAACCCCTTTAGGAGAAACTCCAGAAAGATTTTCAAGAGAAACTCCTGGAATAATTCTTGAAGGACCGGCTGGAGGAACTCCTGGCGGAAATTCCGGAAAAAAATATTGAAGAGTTTTCGGAGGATCTTCTGCAGGTATTTCTGGAGGAATATCCGAAAAAAACTGCTGGATGAATTTCTGGAGAAACTCGTGGATAATTCTTGGAGAAATTATAGAAGGAACTCTTGAAGGAATTCCGTAGAAGCTTCTGAAGAAATTTTCGAAGTAATTCTTAGAGGTATTTTCGGAGGATTTTCTGAAGGAACCCATGGGCGAATGGTGGAAGACCTCTTTAAGGAAAGCCTGAAGGAGTTTTTAGAGAAATTCCCGTAGGAACTCCTCAAGTACATTTCGGAGGATTTCTTGGAGGAATTTCGAATGAAGTCTAGGGGGAATGGTCAAATGAAATCCTGGAGGAATTTCATTAAAAACTTCCGGAGGAATTTCCGAAGAAACATCTGGAGGTTTATCGGAAAAAGTTTCTGAAGCAACTTCCGGAGAAACTAGTTTCCGAAAAAAATCCTGGTAGATTTTCAGGAAGTACTCCTGGAATAATTTTTGAAGGACCTTCTGGAGGAACTAATGGAGGAATTTCCGAAAAAAAACATGAAAAGAACTTCTGGAGGAATTTGCGTAGGTACTTGCGGATGTATTTTAGAAGCAATTTTTAAAAAAACTTCCGGAAGAACTCTTTGAGGAATTTCTAAAATCTTGGTGGACTTTTCATTGGAACTTTTTGAGAAATTTTCAAATCAAGCCGCTGGAACAAGGAGTTAGCAAGACTATCGGGAGGAACTCCGACCAGATTTTTCGAAGTAACTCTTGTATGAGTTTCCGGAGAAATTCTTGTATCAATTTCGAAGGAATTACCGAAGGAACTTCTGCAGGAGTTTTTGGAAGAATTTCTAAAGAAACTCGTTGAGGAATTCCTGAAGGAATTAGCGGAGGTATTTCCGAGCCAGTTTTTGAGTACTTGCCGGAGCAACTCCTGGAAGAAGTTCGGGAGGAATGTTTCGAAGATCTCCTGGTGGACTTTCCGTCGGAACTCATGGGGGCATTTCCGAAGGAATCGTTGGAAAAATTTCCGAAGGAACTCCTGCAGGATTTTCTGAAGGAGCTCCTGGTGGACTTTATGGAAGAATTTCTGAAGAAATTTTGGTAGAAACCGCTAAGGAAATTGCCGAAAGAATTCTAGGAAGAGGTTTTGATGGAGAAGTACTTGAAGGAATTTTCCGAGGAATTTCCGAATGTGTTTTTGGAGGAATTTCCGAAGGATTTCTTCGTTAAATTTCAATGTATAAAATTAGTCCACACTAACTGTAAATGATCTATTATGCCATGGCGACAATATTGTTATTGGAACACAGGTCCACTAAAACTCTAAAAATCTTAAAATACTAAACCAAAGAGTTAAGTCTGAAAATTGAAAATTTTTAAATAAATACCTTAAAAAACAAAGTATTGGCTATTTTTAACACTGTTTACAAAAACTCGATGTTTCAAATAATTTGTTATCATATTGTATGTTAACGGGCAAAATTGGGAGAAATAAAATATAACATTCTTCAGAATTGTATTTTTAAGCATGAAAGAAAATTCTCGAACACCCCTAACCCAGCTGTCAAAAGCAAGGTTTCTGCTGGCTGGTTATTACGTCGTTTTTGCCATTAAGTCGAACATATTACGTTTTACATAGCGTCATTTTAGCAAGAAAATGCCAATTACGTCACATTTTGTTACATAAAACAGATGTAATAATTACGACGGCGATGATGGGCATCATAGATCTGATGTGATATTACAATTTTTTTTTGCTGTGTACCTTCAATGCCACCACTGCCGATCAAAGCTGTTGCAAATCAGTTCAAGCCTAGAAATGTTTTAGATTTACATGCGATTTTAATCGATGAGCAGACAGTTCTGTCAGCCATCAGAAAATTGAAATGCTCGTACACTGCCGTCTCGGCTGGTATTCCGTCTTCTGTGCTCAAGAATTGTCCAAACTCGCCGGCTACCCACTTAACCAGGATTTTCACACTCGCTCCACACAGTAAAAAATAAAAAGTAATATCACATCAGATATGATGCACATCATCGCCGTCGTAAATAGAATGTTTTATTACATCTGAATGGCGCAACAAAAAGTTGACGTACTTGATATTTCGTCTTCAAATTAAAGCAATGTAATTCATTTTAGACGTAATATAGTCGATGTAACTAAAAAAACGACGTAAAAACCGGTTGGGAAAACCCCGCTTACGGCAGCGGGGCTATAGGGGGATTTGGACTTTTTCTTTCTTGATTAAAAAGACATTTTTAGATAATTCCACATTTTATTTATTCCAAAAGCATTTGATTGTTTCCACAACTATAAATTTGTGCATAATTTTAATTTTAAATTTTAAATTTTTATTTTTTATTTTTAAATTTTATTTCCTTATTTTTTGTTTTTATTTTTTATTTTAATTTTTAATTTTTATGATTTATTTTAAATATTTATTTTCGTTTGTTTTGTGACGTAAGTTTTTAATTTTCATATTCAAATTCTATGTGTATGTTTGTATCATATGCTTGCATATTTATGAGCACTCATGAGTTCCTTCCGAAAATTAAAGTCTGGCATTTCTCGCTTATTTTACTTGTCCGTATTGGAATTCCGCAACTACTTTTGTAAATTTAATTCAATTTCTTCCCCGGATGAAAATTCATCATTGAATGACTGAGATTTTTTTCCAGAAAGTCCTCCGCTAATTTATTTAGGAAAGTTTCTAGATTTATTAAAGAACTCCCGATGTTCTCAAGAATTCCATAAAGAATTTCTTCTTCAATTTCCCCGAACATTATTTAAGAATTTTATTTACGGCGGCGTTTTTAACCAACAGTGACGGCTCCTCCTGGAATTCCTTCAGAAGTTCCTCTAGGAATTCCTTCGGAAGTTCCTCTAGGAATTCCTTCGGAAGTTCCTCCAGGAATTCCTTCGGAAGTTCCTCCAGGAATTCCTTCGGAAGTTCCTCCAGGACTTCCTTCGGAAGTTCCTCCAGGACTTCCTTCGGAAGTTCCTCCAGGACTTCCTTCGGAAGTTCCTCCAGGACTTCCTTCGGAAGTTCCTCCAGGACTTCCTTCGGAAGTTCCTCCAGGACTTCCTTCGGAAGTTCCTCCAGGACTTCCTTCGGAAGTTCCTCCAGGACTTCCTTCGGAAGTTCCTCCAGGACTTCCTTCGGAAGTTCCTCCAGGAATTCCTTCGGAAGTTCCTCCAGGAATTCCTTCGGAAGTTCCTCCAGGAATTCCTTCGGAAGTTCCTCCAGGAATTCCTTCGGAAGTTCCTTCGGAAGTTCCTCCAGGAATTCCTTCGGAAGTTCCTCCAGGAATTCCTTCGGAAGTTCCTCCAGGAATTCCTTCGGAAGTTCCTCCAGGAATTCCTTCGGAAGTTCCTCCAGGAATTCCTTCGGAAGTTCCTCCAGGAATTCCTTCGGAAGTTCCTCTAGGAATTCCTTCGGAAGTTCCTCTAGGAATTCCTTCGGAAGTTCCTCCAGGAATTCCTTCGGAAGTTCCTCCAGGAATTCCTTCGGAAGTTCCTCCAGGAATTCCTTCGGAAGTTCCTCCAGGAATTCCTTCGGAAGTTCCTCCAGGAATACCTTCGGAAGTTCCTCCAGGAATACCTTCGGAAGTTCCTCCAGGAATACCTTCGGAAGTTCCTCCAGGAATTCCTTCGGAAGTTCCTCCAGGAATTCCTTCGGAAGTTCCTCCAGGAATTCCTTCGGAAGTTCCTCCAGGAATTCCTTCGGAAGTTCCTCCAGGAATTCCTTAGGAAGTTCCTCCAGGAATTCCTTAGGAAGTTCCTCCAGGAATTCCTTAGGAAGTTCCTCCAGGAATTCCTTAGGAAGTTCCTCCAGGAATTCCTTAGGAAGTTCCTCCAGGAATTCCTTCGGAAGTTCCTCCAGGAATTCCATCGGAAGTTCCTCCAGGAATTCCTTCGAAGTTCCTCTAGGAATTCCTTCGGAAGTTCCTCCAGGGATTCCTTCGAAAGTTCCTCCAGGAAATTTTTCGGAAGTTCATCCAGGAATTCCTTCTGAAGTTCCTCCAGGAACTCCTTCGATAGTTCCTCCAGGAATTCCTTCGGAAGTTCCTCCACGAATTTCTTCGGAAGTTCCTCCAGAAATTTCTTCGGAAGTTCCTCCAGGAGTACCTTCGGAAGTTCCTTCAGGAATTCCTTCGGAAGTTCCTCCAGGAATTCCTTTGGAAGTTCCTCCAGGAATTTCTTTAGAAGTTCTTCAAGAAATTCCTCCAGCGATTCCTTCAAAAGATCCTTCAGCAATTCTTTCGGAAGTTCCTTCAGAAATTTCTTTGGAAGTTCAATCAGGAATTGCTTCCGAAATTCCTCCACGAATTTCTTCAGAAATTTCGCCAGAAATTCCTTCAGAAGTTCCTCCAACAATTCCTTCAAAAGTTTCTCCAACAATTCCTTCAAAAGTTTCTCCAACAATTCCTTCAGAAGTTCCTTCAGGTATTCCTTCAGAAGTTCCTTCAGAAGTTCCGTCGGAAGTTCCTTCAGAAGTTCCTTCAGAAGTTCCTTCAGAACTTCCTCCAGGAATTCCTTTGGAATTTCCTCTAGAAATTCCTTAGGAAATTCGTTCAGAATTTCCTTCGGAAATTCCTTCAAGAGTTCCTTCGGATGTTCCTCCAGGAATTTGCTCAGGTCAGAAGTTCCTTCAGGAATACCTTCGGAAGTTCCTCCAGGAGTTCCTTTGGAAGTTCTTTCTTGAATTCCTTCGGAAATTCCTCTGGGAATTCCTTCGAAAATTCCTCTGGCAATTCCTTCGGAAACTCTTCTGAGAATTTCTTTGGAAGTTTCTCTGGGAATTCCTCCGGAAATTCCTCAGGGAATACCTCCGTAAGTTCTTCTGAAATTTTTTCCGGAAGTACCTCTGGGAGTTTCTCTGCGCATTCCTCCGGAAGCTTTTCTGGGAATTTCTTCGAACATTCTTCCGGATGATCCTCCGGGAATTCCTTAGAACACTTCCCGAAAAAATTCATAGAAAGTATCCAGATAACTTCCTGGAAGAAAAATTTCCCGAGGAATACCCGGAGGAACTTCCGAAAGAATTCCCAAAGAAATAACCGAAGGTACTCCTTGAGATACTTCCAGAGAAATTCTTAGAGGTACTTCCGGAAGAACTTATAGAGGTATTTCCGTGGGATCTGCTGGTGGAATTCCTGGATTAACTTCCGGACGAATTTCTGGAGGAACTTTCAGAGGAATTCCTGGACGAACTTTCAGAGGAATTCCTGGACAAACTTCTGGAAGGACTCCTAGAGGAAGGATTTCCTAGTGGAACTTTCGAAGGAATTCCCAGAGGAACTCCCGGAGGAATTCCTAGAGGAACTTCCGGAGGAATTCCTTGAGGATCTTCCGGACGAAGTCCTAGAGAACCTTCCGGAGGAATTCTTAGAGGAACTTCCGGAGGTATTCGTACAGGAACTTCCGGAGGAATTCCTAGAGAACCTTCCGGAGGAATTCCTAGAGGAACTTCCGGAGGAATTCCTAGAGGAACTTCCGGAGGAATTCCTAGAGGAACTTCCGGAGGAATTCCTAGAGGAACTTCCGGAGGAATTCCTAGAGGAACTTTCGGAGGAATTTCTAGAGGAACTTCCGGAGGAATTCCTAGAGGAACTTCCGGAGGAATTCCTAGAGGAACTTCCGGAGGAATTCCTAGAGGAACTTCCGGAGGAATTCCTAGAGGAACTTCCTGAGGAATTCCTAGAAGAACTTCCTGAGGAATTCCTAGAAGAACTTCCTGAGGAATTCATAGAAGAACTTCCTGAGGAATTCCTAGAGGAACTTCCGGAAAAATTCCTAGAGGAACTTCCAGATGAATTCCTAGAGGAGCTTCCGGAGGAATTCCTAGATGAACTTCTGGAGGAATTCCAGGAGGAACTTCCGGAGGAATTGCAAGAGGAACTTCCGGATGAATTCACAGAAGAACTTCCGAGAGAAATTCCTAGATGAACTTCCGGAGAAATTCCTAGAGGAACTTCCGGAGAAATTCCTAGAGGAACTTCCGGAGGAATTCCTAGAGGAACTTCTGGAGGAATTCCTAGAGGAACTTCCGGAGGAATTCCTAGAGGAACTTCTGGAGGAATTCCTAGAGGAACTTCGGGAGGAATTCTCAGGGGGACTTCCGGAGGGATTTTCAGAGGAACTTCCGGAGGAATTCCTAGAGGAACTTCTGGAGGAATTCCTAGAGGAACTTCTGGAGGAATTCCTAGAGGAACTTCCGGAGGAATTCTCAGAGGGACTTCCGGAGGAATTCTCAGAGGAACTTCCAGAGGAATTCCTAGAGGAACTTCCGGAGGACTTCCTGGAGGAACTTTCGGAGGAATTCCTAGAGGAACTTCTGGAGGAACTTTCGAAGGAATTCTTAGAGGAACTTCCGGAGGAATTCTCAGAGGGACTTAAGGAGGAATTCCTAGAGGAACTTCCGGAGGAATTTCTAGAGGAACTTCCGGAGGAATTCCTAGAGGAACTTCTGGAGGAACTTTCGGAGGAATTCTTAGAGGAACTTCCGGAGGAATTCCTAGAGGAACTTCCGGAGGAATTTCTAGAGGAACTTCCGGAGGAATTCCTAGAGGAACTTCCGGAGGAATTCCTAGAGGAACTTCCGGAGGAACTCCTAGAGGAACTTCCGGAGGAATTCCTAGAGGAACTTCTGGAGGAATTCCTGGAGGAACTTCTGGAGGAATTCCTGGAGGAACTTTCGAAGGAATTCTTAGAGGAACTTCCGGAGGAATTCTCAGAGGGACTTTCGGAGGAATTCCTATAGGAATTTCCGGAGGAATTCCTAGAGGAAATTCCGGGGGTATGCCTAGAGGAACTTCCGGAGGAACTTCGGGATGAATTCCTATAGGAACTTCTGGAGGAATTCGCAGGGAACTTCCGGAGGAATTCTCAGGGAATTTCCTGAGGAATTCCTAGAGGAACTTCCGGAGGAAGTTCCAGAGAAATTTCCGGAGGAATTCCTGAATCAACTTGCGGTGGAATATTTGCAGTAACTTCCGGAGGAATTTTTGGAGCCAGGAGGATCCATCAATTATGTAACGCAAAAAACATAAAGGCATTTTCAAACACAAACCTACCCACTCCCCTATACCCCCTGTCATACTTATTGTATGAAACATCTGAAATTTTTGTATGGATTGTCATACTTCGACCAAACCCCTCTACCTCCTCTAAGCGTTACGTAATTTGTGGACGCTCCCTTACTTCCGGAGGAATTCCTGGAGGACCTTCCGGAGAAATTCTTGAAAATTTTAGTGGTTCTTTTTATTTTTCTAAATAATACTGTAAACAACAATGATTTTCATTAAATAACTTGTTAAGAATTTTGTAAGCCTTTTCGACAAGAAAATATGAGTTTCGTTCACGTATTTTGTCTTTTGATATTTGTAAATTGATTGATTGATATTTGTAAAACAAATTTAAAAAATGAAAATAAAAAAAAACACCGATTTTGTCACATTTCTTATTTCGCCCCAAAATTCACCAGTGGGTAATAAAATCGGGATATTACTGTTTAATTTGGATGTGCTTTATGTTTGTTTAAACATTTTAAAATTTTTGAACAGCCCTGCTGTGTATTTTAAATCCATAATGGTCAAACAGCCCTGGATATAAAAATTATATTTATACGATGCTCACAGCAATCTTTTTCATTTGATGAAATCATATTCAGAACTTTTGGTATAATACAGCCAAGAAATGGTTTCTTATTGAAGCATACATACAGCAATTATAAGGTACGATCAATTTTCCGTCGTTTCTCCGAGCGATCAAAATTAACTCCCAGGTAGAGTTTGGGTTTTCCTCTTTCCACTGCTAGCCTGCGGTTCTCCACTTCTTTGTCATTTTGCTTCACATCGAAAACACCGACAACTGCACTCCGGTACGACAATCTATGAGATTTTGAAGAGCATCCAGCAGAATACTCGTTAACGAACACTAGTTTTTTAAATCCGGTGATTTCTGCAACAATAAAAAGACTTACATGGGTACAGTTCAAAATTCCAATAAATTTACTGCTGATCTGGAACTTACCTTCATGATATTGATTTTTAAAATGAAACTCGATATCCGCACTACATAGTCTAAAATTCACTCGAAAAGAACTTTTTTCAAACCTCAAAAAGTTTTTTCCGCGCACCGACATGATTGCCAACAACGAGCGAGGATTTAATCTGACTGACAGTTCGTTTCTAGCTGCGGGTTTGAGTGCGATCACATCATTGTTCAGCGATATCACGTTGATTTAACATAATAACCAACCTGATTATGTAATATTACACTTCTTTTCCAACTGACATGATGTGCATCATTTAATGTGTAGTAAATTACTGCTTTATAAAGGTAATTTTACGTATTTTGTGCGTAACTGAAAAAATATTTTGCCCGTTAGATTTTACGTTCAGTTGTGTAATTGTACACCGATTTGACGTGAAAATACATCAAATCGGCTATTACATTGATTTTTGGAGTACATTGACCAATATCACGTCACGGGATATTAATATTTTTTTTGCTGTGCAGGAGGGAATGTTTCCTGATGAATGGAAGATGTCGTACATGTTTCCCGTTTACAAAAAAAGGCGACAAAAGGAATGTACAAAATTTCCGACGCATCACATCCCTATGTTCTTGCTCCAAGGTGTTCGAGATAATCTTGGATGACGTTGACACTGACCCTGAACAGTAAAGCGTACATTTCTACTGGAATTTAATAGAGTTTGTTTCGCTGTGTGTTCGTAGAATAGACTCTGGTGGTCAAGTTGATGCAGTTATTACGGATTTGAAGACAGCGTTCGACCACGGCGACCATGGAATAGCAAAGCTAGAACAACTTGAAGTTTCTCGCCATCTAGTGTGCTGGTTCAAATCATATCTGTCAAACCGGAAAATGAAAATCGGATCTTCGCAGTCTGAATACTTCTCCAATACCTCCTGGTTGTCGTTTGTTCTATGCGGATGATGTTAAAATGTTTATGATTATCAAAAGCATCCAGGAATGTGAAGAATAGCAATCGCGTGTGGATGAAATGGCGAACTTGTGCTCTGCTAATCTTCTGACGCTCAGTATTCAAAAGTTTCCTTTTATCGGAAACACAAGCCGATAGTTTTTGATTATTGTATCTCTGGTACTACCCTTGAGAGAGTGAATAGGATTAAGGATTTAGGAGCCACACTGGATCAAGACATGACATTCAAGCCGCACTCTAACGACATCATCGCAAAAGCTAATCGGCAACTCGGATTCATTTTCAAACTATCTGAAGACTTCCGGGACCCTCATTGCCCAAAATCTCTGTATAAGCCCTTATCATAGCGTCTGGACCTCAAGGCTAGAAACCGTGCAGCGTAGATTCGTGTGTTATGCACTTCAACACCTACCATGGAGGGATCCGCCCATCTTCCCGCATATGAGGACCGATGTAGACTACTTGGTATTGACACTCTTCAAATGAGAAGGAATAGATCATAAGTTGCCTTCGTGGCCAAAATCGTGACTGGTGAAATTGACTCTCCGGAACTTCTCATGAGGTTAAATCTTTATGCTCCGGAACGAACAATGCGTCAACGAGGTTTGCACCATTCTCCACGTAATCGAGTGTATGGCATGATGGCATGATGTATGGCGATTCGTATTTCGCATAAAAAGCGATTCGTGTAGAAAACGCGTAAAAAACGACTTCAGTGTATATCAGGTATGAAGCGTTGACTATTCCTTGATCGAATGGTCCAAGAAAATTGAAAATCTATCGAGAAACGGCTGAGATATTAACGATCAAAGTCTATCATATTTTCGTAACGTTTTTCGATTTTTTGCAATCGTAAAGTGTACCCCCATATAGAAAAGACAGACGTAGTTCTACGTCAAAATGTATCATAGCAAATAAGGATGATATTGTTAAGAAAACACGGAACACCTAGTCTAAGAGATGAATGCATGTATTAGATAGGTAATTAGCAAATAAAATTAGTAAAAAAAATGATTTCGTGATTGCATCAGATGTCATTATTTTTTGCCTTTCTCGCATTATTATTCTTGATTGTTATTATTTTTTATTCTTTATTCTTGTGAATCAGTGTATCAGTTTAGTTTGATTTTCTTTTTTCTATAATTTTATATTAATCATTGTGTCAAACAGTGAACATAGAATTACAAAAGTTTCATAATATTCATAATTTTCTGGGTAAAACTCCGTAATGTAATAAGCAATCCGGTCAATTTCATTTGCAAACAATGGAATACTTCAGTAATTTACATTAACATATAAAAACATTAATATGTGGTTCATATTCATATTGTATCACGTCTATATGGATTCTAATTTACCAATGATGTCGTTTAACAAATACCCTATCCTAAAGTGGACAGGTTGCATAGAATATATGGGCTCGCATGTTTGACACCTAGTAGTAGAACAACTGCTAAATTTCATATGACACCAAGCGTGGGTAAAATCCAGGGAAAAACTAAGGCCTTATCTAGATGAAACTATAATTTATTTATTCACCGATGTTATCACAATAATACGCTTGTTTCCCCCATCGTAATGCTTATGTACAGCCCTCCAGGTCACCTCCTGCCTTTTGGTTTGTGATTTTTATTTTTTGTTGCTTTCCATTCGGCTATCCTTCCACTTTATTTCGGAATGGACTGAGTCAACAAAAGGAAAATTCCCACGATTCATCCACTCACTATTTTCGATGCGATGAAATCGAGGGGGAAACGTACAATTAATGACCGATAAAAATTATGTCGTCTGCTTCCGATTGCCAAAACTTGTCTCGCGGAATTCTCCGAACCGAAGTGAGTTCAAACTCGGTTAGTTTTTCAATTGAAAGACCGACGCATATTTCTCCCTTAAGCAATGGCTCTTAGCGCAACACAACAATGGAGAAAGTGATCGATTCAATCGGAAAATGGGTTCTATTCAATTGAATTAAGCTCCTCGGCGCACAAAAAAATATGTCATCCAAATTGGTTGCGCAATTAACCGGAATTGGATTACCGATATATGTGCGTTCCCGAGAACAATGTTTTCGCATCGGTTTACAAGGTTTTCAGCAAACTAGTATTGCAAAAGAGGGGTGTGACAATAACCCATTGTGAGTGGCTTGTCTGGAAGCGCCTGAGGTGGTTGCAGTCAATAAGGACAGCGGAAGCAAAGTGCAGGTCAATTTAGTTCATCTCGTTAGGCCATCCACCGTATGTTTAAAACGAGAAGAGGAAAGGATTTGTTAATTTTAAGACCGGCAACAAAGAGACAGTCAAGGCGATGATTGCAATTGAATGGCAGAATAATTTTATTTTCGAACCAGCGCAATGTAGCGTTTGGCGAGAAAGAGACGAAAATAAACTTATACTTTTACCTTGTAAGTACTACCGCAAATGCGGCTTTCAACCACTGTTTCTGGTTACCCTCAAATTTCGGAATCAATTAGTGCATTACTTTTTTTTATACACCCAACCAAAGCCTGATTGATTTTTTTTACAATTTTTCAAAAGAAGCATCTTTGTTCGAACAGCCTATTTGAAGAAATCCTAACGTGTAAATTTATGACAAATGTTCAGCTTCTGATTCTTAAGAATTCAATAATAAATCGCACATTGGCGATTATATCACTCAAATGTCCAGAGGGTGTCATTTTAACATGGCCAAAACGTGAACGAAACGAATCGAAATGTTCACAGGACTTGTAGAGCACATCTTTCGTTCAGAGGTTGTTGCGAGGGTTTTGGCATTTATATCTCTCGTTAGATTTTTTCAAAATTGAAAATAGCCAAAGAACACTAAATCGATTTGAGCCACCTCGAAATTCCATCCAATTTAACTGAACATTTCACAGAAGGCTTATTTTAGCATAAGAATTGTGATTCTGGGTCGACCGGTTGAATTTTTGATACTTTTTGAAAACATGAAGAGATCTAATATACACACAGTTATCTACAGGATCTTCCGAAGAAATTGCTGAAGAAACTTCTTGGTGCACTCCTTGAAGAAATTCCGGAGGTATACCGGGATGAACTTCCCGGGAGAATTCCTGGAGTGACTCAAAAATGAATCTCTGCAAGTATTGTCGGAGGAATTCCTGGATATTCTTTTGGAGGAATACCTGGATTTTTGGTGGGACTTCCGAAGCAATTATTGGAAGAACATTTTGTGAAATTTCTAGAGGACCCTCCGATGGTATCCTGGAGCAAGTTCTGGGATTCTTCTTGGTAGATCTTCTACGAGGAGCTCTTCCGGACAAATTGCTGGAAGAGTAGGAATTCCTGGAGAAACTTCCGGAGGAGTACCTGGAGGAACTTCCGGGCATCCTGTGAAATTACTGGAAAACTCTCCGGCCAATTTTCAAGGATACTTCTGGTGAAACTCCTGGTCAAACATCCGTAGGAATCCTTGAAGAAGCTTCTGGGAGAATTCTTGGAACTGTTCGAGTAACCTCCTGCCGAATTCATGAAAGTACTTCAGTTGGAATTTTTGGAGGAACTTCTGGGAGACTTCTTGAAGGTGCTTTTGGAGGAGTGTGTGCTTCATTCTCCCCCCCTCACCCAGCTGGGGGTGTTGGTCAAGTAGTACTACAAATAATTTTATCAGATCTCATGCTCCATAATAGTGCCCTTTTTGTTACGAAGAATAGTACTACAAAAGGGTTTAACTTCTGACGCTAGAAAGGTATACCGGGATGAACTTCCCGGGAGAATTCCTGGAGTGACTCAAAAATGAATCTCTGCAAGTATTGTCGGAGGAAGAAGTGTAGGGAATGCGATGTACTAATTGTTCATAACAGGTACAGCAAAACTTCACAAGGACGCCCTTATTCGAAATAACTACTTAGGGAGTAGACGGTCGAGAAGAGCCACCGTTGCTAACTAGAGCGTGAACCGGATACCTGGGACTCCCACAATATCCGCGGCAATAGCAGCAAACGATGCCATGTACGTAATTAGTTTAAAACTTTATAACATTTTATATTGGTGAAGCAATGAGACAACGAAAAGTAAATGACTGGAACGTGCTCACCAAATTAGTTCATCCAGAGTTTTGTACTTCTTATCCTCCTTTGCTTTCATTGAAAACGTGGTCGTAATTCTGGAAAAATGAGATGAAAAAAAGAAGGCAGTATCAAAATTACAACATAAGTGTATTTGTTTGAAAATCAATATGTGATTTAGTATTTCTTATCATCATCGGGTGATTTTGATTAATTTAAGCAAAAGTATCAGTTAATTGAGGGCCCTCCTTAGCCCGCACGGCAAGACGCGCGGGTTCAAAGCAAAACCATGCTGAGGGTGGCTGGGCTCGATTCGCGGTGCCGATCTAGGTAATTTTCGGATTGGAAACTGTCTTGACTTCCCTGGACATAAAAGTATCATCGTGTCACGTACGAATGCAAAAATGGTTACTTGGCTTAGAAACCTCGCGGTTAATAACTGTGGAAGTGCTTAATGAACACTTAGCTGCGAGGCGGCTCTGTCCCAGTGTGGGCATGTAAAAAGTATTTTTATGTTTGGCCGAGAATTTGTTGAATAGAAGGTTAAAATAAAGGGTGCATGAAGAAAAAGAAGCCGAAGGACAATATTTGAAAAACAAAAAATGCACGGGAAAGTAGGGTTTCTTACCCCATTCCCGGCCTAACATGCGTACGACTGCATTATTTAATTGATATTTATGACAGGAAGCAACTTTTCCTGAATTTTGTGGGCTGTATAATACTGCAATGGGGTTCACTTCTGCTTAAAAAATAGCTATTCGTGCTTAATATCGTTCAAAAAGGCTTTTATTTGATTTAAAATAACTAAGTGCAGCACTCATTTCAGTCATAGCGATTTGCCATTCCGGCACACGTAAAACCAGTTCCCGGCCTAAACAAAATTTTACTCGATCTCTCAACATTTTACTCTCATTCTCTCTCGGGACGGTAGAAAATGAGACGTAAACAAAAATATGCACGTTCCACGACGACAAGATGCCAGATGGTATTATTCATAATAATTTTTATTTGGTTGAGAAGATATATTTACTCATCTAAATTTCTTCCAAACACTTAAAAACAATATTCTTTTCACCTTTTGAAATCGAAAGAATTATAAATAACATGATAGCGTCAATGTATTAGACAGTTTTCCTGTTAACGATGAAGGATCATTTTCATACTCCTGGCCTTTTGGCAGCACTGTGCGGCTAGAAGTTCTTGGGCCGAGGTGATTTTTTGTTCGGTTTGAGAATACATTTTAAAATGTATTCTAATATGTTTAAATAAGTTCTAGTGAAACGAACTTATAGGAAGAATTGAACTGCGTGTGTTTAGAATTATGGTGTGGTGATTAACAACTTAAAGCAATGATTATATCGAGCCCTGTGACGATTTTCAGGTAGGTGTTTATTTGATGATAACGTTTTGTAAAAATGGATAGAATCACTCCGGCTCAGTGGTGTGGCAACGGAGAGCGATGTTTTGAAATCTACATTTTTATTTTCTACAAATGGATCAATTAGGAGTAAAACAAGTGGTTGAAATATATTGAGTATTGTGAAAGATAAATGGGAGACTTTTTAAAAATTATCAATCATAAACCTACGGCTTCCAAACAGTATAAATCATTAGTTTTCTGTGCAGTGAGCCGGGAATCGGGTCCATAGGCCCAAGTAGTGATTTACCCTATGAGGGGAAGTTTTCAAAACTTCTCTCTAAAATTCTAGAGGTAGTTTAAATAAAAACGGTTTGCAGTACGGGGTTGAATTTTGCTTATACTGCAACATAACAAAATTAAATTCAAAATTGCAATGATGTGTTTTTATACAATATAAGTTAAGTCCGCCCTGCTTACTGTTTTAACTAAATTGCTTCTAGAATTTTCGAGAAGAGTTTTAAAAAAATTCTCCGTATACTTCCCACTGGCGGAGCTAAGCTGGGGCACGATGGGGCACGTTACCTACCAAATTGAATATTTTCCCTGAAATTTAATTAAATACGCCAAATTGTTCTGAGAGAAAAAAAACTTATTTCCGCCAATTTTTATAATTACTGGCCCACCAAATCGAATATTTTCCCTGAAATTTAATTAAATACGCCAAATTGTCCTATGAAAAAAACTGATTTTCCGCCAATTCACCAATTTTACCTAATGAAATATTTTTGACTACCCGAATTTCTGTAAGAATTCTAAATTTCTTCAGAAATTCCTTCAAAAAATCTTTTCGAAAATTCTTCAAGTTTTGTTCATTTTTTGAAATTATTCCAGTGACTTCTTCGAAAATTTCTTCTGTAAAACTATTAGAAATTGTTTCAACTTCTCTAGCAATAATATAGGAATTTACCCAGGAATCGTTTCGACATCCCTCCAGGCATTCCATTGGATTTTCGAAAATTTTGATGGAAAATTTATTTTGGAAAATTATTAAAGATTGAAATATGTGAAGGAATTCTCGGAAGAGTTTCAAAGGGAAATTTCAAAAATGAAATTTTCGAAGGAACCCTAAAAGAATTTCTGAATGTATTTTTGAAGAAATTTTTGGAAGAATTTCTTAAGCCATATCCAAAGGTCTCAATTTATTAAAATTTGAAAGAATTCCTGGATGAAGTTCAAAGGAGTTCCAGGAATTTTCTTCTAGAGTTTTGAAAGGGATTTTTAAAAAAAGGGAGAAGTTCCTAAATAAAGAAAGTCATAAAAGGAATTCTGCTAAAAGAATTTCGGGAGATTTTTCTGAAACAATTTCCGAAGGATTTTTTTATAGATATTTCCAAAAACATTTTCAAAGCATTTCTCAAAGGAAAATTGTATTAGGATTAGGATTTTTTTCGGAAATTGGTTTAGGTATTTCTTCGGAACATAACTGGAAAGTTCTTCCAGTAATTTCTCAAATGTCCTTCCAAATTTCCCTTGAGAACTTCTTCAGAACATCCTTTAAATTTTTCGATTTTTTTTTTTTCGGAATTCCTTCCGATTTTTTGGTCTGAAGATATACTGGAAGGGTCGCGATTTTTTCAGCAACCCTTCCAGAATATCTTTAGACCATTGGAGATTTCTTTTGAAATTACTTCGGTTTTGAGCATATTCGGTCATTTAATTTGGAAATTCTTTTGGGAATTCCTGCGAAAAAATCCTTTTTTTTCGAAATTCCGTTAGGAAATCGTATGAAATTTTCGGTTGAAGCTCCTCCGAAAATTCCTTTAAGATTTACTATTTTATTCTTCACTTATTTACATCAAAATTCTTGCAGGAATTTAGGAAGGAATTTTATATTGTTTTACAAAGCAATTTCTGGAGGAGTTTCAGGAGTTCCAGAAAGAACTTTTGTATGATTTTCTAAATTATTCTTGGAAGAAATTCCTGGTGGAATTCCCAAATGTATTTCAGGAGGAAATTCCGAATGAATTTTTAAAGCAAATTTTAAAGATAGATTTTCTAGTAGAATTTTTTAATTAATTTTTGGAGGAATTTCCTAAGAAATTATTAAAGAAATTCATTAAAGAATTATCAATAGAATTTCCAAACAAAAACCTTTTGGAATTTTCATATAAATTTCTAGATTTCTACATGAATTCTTTTTGACTCGTGCAAAAATTCCTTCAGGAACAACTGAAGAAATTCCTTCAAGAATTCTTCCATGAATTTATCCGGGTTATCGATTGAAAATTTCAGAACAATCGTAAAACAAAACCCTGTTTTGAATCTAAAAAAAACAAAAACAAAAATATCAGTCGACTCTTCATACTTCTTCAGATATTCTCAAGAATTCCTTGGGAATTTACTTCAAGAGTTGTTTCGGAAGTAGGGGAGTGCCTCCGGTTGTGGCCGGGTTGCGTATTTCGCTCATAACTTTTTTCAAGTCAACATTATGCAGTAAAATGAGCACCAATGGAAAGCTACAGACATTAGCTAATTTTTCTCCGAAGTAACTATGTTGTTTCAAACAAACGTAAAAAAAAATGCGGCTACTTTTATAGAGTGTTGATTTTTTCCCATGAGTTGAAGAAAAAAGGAAGTTTATTTATGGGACCTGTTCCATCTCACTGTACATATAGGGGAACTGTTCCGATCTCCATCTCACTGTACATATATCCATCTCATCGCTAAACAAAGAAATACGGCACCAAATTCGTCGTTTCTTTTTGTCAACATGCGTGCTCACTGCTGAAAAAAATCACAAAAATAATAAACAAACCAAATTCCTTTCCATTGCTTTGTTTTTGATGGGATGGAAATAGGAGCTATGAGATGAAATGGCAAACCGTTCCCCTATTCATCGCATCGATAAACAAAGAAATACAGCATCGTCGCTTCTTTTTGCTAACATACGTGCTCACTGCTGAAAAAAATACAAAAATAATATACAAATAAAAAAGGGGGGGTGTTTAAAATAAATATTAAAATTGAAAAAAAAAACTCCCCGGATTTGAAATACACGGGACGATCGCAACCACTGCAATGGGTAGAGTTTGCAGCGGCCTACATTTAGGTAATTTGTTGGCCCGCTACCGGGAATGATGGACATTTTTCGTTTGTTCATCAAATTTACGTAACACTAACATTTCATCACATCACAAAGTACACTAAACGTACTAAATTACAAAATATATAACTCACCTCTTTTACATATTTTACTTCGATGATTCCTACGGAATCTCTAGAAAGAAATTCTTGTTATTCCATAAACATTTCTTGAGAACTTCATTCAGGAATTCTTTCGATTGATTTTAGGAATTTCTATTCAATTTTTTAATATATTATTGGAAAATTTCTTCAAAAAAAATTTCCGGAATCAATCCAGCAGGAATTTCGAAAGGAATTTGGTATGGATTTACTGAAAGGAAGGATTCCTGGAAAAAGTTCGGAAGGATTTCCGGAGAAATTTACAAAGTCCTTTCCAGAGATTTTTCCGAAGGAATCGTTGAACGAATGTCAAAAGAAATTCGTGACGTAATTTTCTAAATTATTCCTGGAGTGAATTCCTGGAGGAGATCTACGAATAATTTCTGAAGGATACTGAAGCAGATATTGGGAAGGCGTTCCCAAGACAATATCTGTAGGAATTCCTGAAGGATTTTTTTTTAGATATTACCGAAGAATTTTTCAAATGAAT
The DNA here is from genome assembly GCF_024139115.2 of Armigeres subalbatus. NCBI lineage: Eukaryota > Metazoa > Arthropoda > Insecta > Diptera > Culicidae > Armigeres > Armigeres subalbatus. The sequence goes on from NC_085140.1 coordinate 281,770,136, forward strand.
TCTAATGAAATTCCTAAAAGAATTCGTTAAGAAAAAACTGAGGGAATTTTCGAAATTTCCTTAGATTTTTTTTTTAATTTTCAAAAGAAAGTTTTGAGGAATATCCAAAGGAATTGCTGTGATTTGTAATTTCCGGAGGATTTTCCAAAGAAATCCCTGGAGGAAATTTCGAAAGAATTCTCGAAGGAATATAAAAAAATATCAAATTCTTGGAGAAATTAGTTGCTTTGTGCATTTCGTTAGGAGTTTGCACAAAAATGTCTAAGGAAATTTCTGAAAATTTGTCCTAGAATTGTAAAAAGAATTATTGGCGGAAATTTCGGAGGATTTACAGCTGAAATTACCGAGGGAATGGAATTTCCGATGGTATCGGGAAGACTTCTTGGAAGAATTTTTGAAATTATTCTTGAAATTTATATCCTAAAGAAAGATATTTACGAAAAAATGTCCTTGAAGCAAATTCCCAAGGAATTCTTGAGGAAATCCGAAGAATTCTGTTCAGTAGTAAAACCCGGTTTTCACACTGAAATTGCTAGATACAAATCCCCCAAAATGTCAAGATTACAGTCTATTCATTACTTCTTTTGATACTCTTTACTTCTTTTGATACTCTCTTTCAGGAATTGAAAGTTTTTGGAAAAACATTCCAAAAAGTTTCTTGTCAATAAATTACTGAATAATTTCTTAAAATGCAATTAAAATTACTTTATATTTGAAACTGTCTGACATTTTTTTAATTAATTTATCGCTTGATTGATTAATCTCTCCAATTATTGTTCTTACTACTGACGCCAAATTATAAATTATCCAATTACGTATAAAATGCTGGTGCCCCATCATCACCAGATCTCTGGCTCCGCCAGTGATACTTCCCTCTGTAATTTTTCTTCTTCAAATATCCTCCTTCGGTTTCTTCATGCAGCCTTTATTCACCAATTAGTCTGTATGAAAAGTTGGTTAATGTTGCTCTTAGCTTTTGTGCACACACAGACAAACAGACATTTGTTCAGTTCGTCGAGCTGAGTCGGTTCGGTATATGCATAGCATAACACTATGGGTCTCCTTCCCGTAACACGGTAGATCACTTTGACGTAGTGTGTTGCGGTGTAAGATCTACCAAACAGAGTCCTAGCTTAATCCATTTTTCTAGCTAGGGCAATGAGTTGTGGTAATTAAGGATTCATCGTATTTAGTCCCCGCTACCAACAGCAGTCTCAGAAATAAAACATAACTAATGTTACCTTGCAGACAGTTGAAAGACTTGAATTCCTCTGGTTTGAGGCTAAACTGTATGCAGCGGAAACAACTTTTCAAGCAATTAGTTAAAAAACCTCGGTGCCCGTCCCTAGGCTGAACTGACTGCTGAAAAAATCGAGTTAGGGGTTTAAATACGTACTAACACTTCTTGAACTGGTGAACAATGGTAGTGGGAGGAACACACGGAAGTTCTTATTACTGAACAAATTCTCTTGCTTGAAATGGTCTTGTAGACAGCGCTAAATCCCGGGTTTGTAGCTTTACTGGTGATATTCTAGAAGCAAGACAAGGATGTTGCTAGGGCTCCATGGCCAAAAACAGTATTACTGTTCTGTTTTCTCAAGACAGGATTGATTTCCTATTGATAAGGGGCACGCCTTCAATGGGATTGCTCTCTGTGAAGGGTCTAATTAGCGGGACCTTGTCATGGTGCTCTTGAGAAAGCAAAACAACAACTGTATCGAAACCGATACTGCATTGCTTATCAATAGTAATGAAGTAATTCGACATGCACTTAAACACTAAGAATACGGGTAATGCTACAATAGATCTAATAACTGGTCGCAGTGGCACACCCGAACAGGAAAATTAAAAATTAAAAAAATGGGTCTCCTAACCTTCTATAAAAAGTTCTTATCTGGAATAAAATGAAAGCCTCTCGGTACAACATTGTTGTACGAGAAAGATCAAAATATTAGTTACATGATTTCAAGTACATTAGTCTAATTTATTCCCTATACCAAACCACTTATATTTTATTGAATCCAGGTTATTTGAGCACGACAGAGAGAAATGTCTACATTAAAAGTGTTGCCTGCTCCTTTCTATATCAAATGTGATTTTTCTAAAAACTATGTACTTACTATAACTAAGCTACGATTCAATCGAAATTTTATCCAATTCCAAGAAAACTCTTCAAACTAAAAGGTGCAACTTGTTGATTAAAGTAGGTATATGTGATTGTGCATCGAACCAAAGGACACGCAACGATGCAATGCAATGCAGCAACCAATACGCGATCCTATTGGGTTGGGTCGGTATTTAATGTGAATGGTTGTTGATCTGTCCTTCCTACGAAATTCAACGCACCAGGTTTATCACCGCAGGATAGCATCCGCTTCGAAGGTTTTCTTTTTTTCTTTCTCTTTCTTCCATTTATCCAAGTGCGGCGGCTGGAGAAAACGAATCGAAACGGCGCAGGCATGTGAGGCACCGGTTCCAATGTACTCCCGTTTAGCAGTGATTTTGGTGGCTGAGGATTAATTCACCTAGGATACTATATTACTTCGAAATGATTTGTTTGTACCACAGGCACCAACTTCTTGCTCAATGTCAAATGAGTGGGTTAGAAGCAGAGTAACATTTTGGTCGAATTTGAGATGATAACAAACATAAAAAAATGCGGTGACTTTAAAGCTTTGCGGTAATATGTTAATATCGTCGGTTCGGTATTTATAATAAATGTGAAAATTCACGGAAAATTAGTAATTCTTTCGAACTTTCATATAATTTGTATAAAACAAAAAATATTGATAAATTTCGCACCCTTATTTCTTAAAACTGAGCTGTTGTCACTTACACCGATTTACGTCAGCGAAGGCTTCATTTCCCTAGAATTAGTAAGATTTTGGCTGCCACCTCCGGCTTTATGAACCTTGATTAAATTCAAATTAATTAAAAAATTCTACCTGAAAACAGCTTCAAGGTTTTGGGTCACTTGTCCGAATATCGTTTGACCAAAATGGGTCTTTTGGCCAAATTTGCTGATTTCCCTGTCAGAAGTAAATGAGAAGAGAAAAGTGAAACACGAGAATAGAGAGGATATAGTGGATGAAAAATGAAAAGTGAGAAATGAGACGTAAGAAGTCAGGATCTAAAAGTGAGAGATGAGTAGTGAAAAGTAAAATAAGAGACGTCACACTTCTTGACGATAAAAAGAAAAAAAGTCTAAAAAAGAATTTAAAAAAAAACAGAATGTGAAGTAGAAACGGAACAAAAACAAAGAAAAAAGAAGGACGAAAGTAGAAGTAAAACTAAGGAAGATGGAAGAACATAAAAAGAAAAAGAATGATAATATAATGAAAAAGCAAAAATAAAAATGAAATGGGATGAGGGAAGTTAGATAGAATAATGAAGAAGTAGGAAGGAAAAGAGGAAGCAGAAATCAAAATTAAAAAAAATATAATTGAAAAAGAGTGGGAAGAAGATGGAAGATGGTGAAAGGAAGGAGGAAATCGAGAAAATAAAAAAAGCAGGAAGAAAAATAAGTAAGAAAAAGAAATACGAAGAAAAAGTTACTAGAGGAAAAGGACATTTAAAAAATGCCTAATATTATTCAACGATAACAATATTTGTTAGCCAGCTTTGCCGAGTACAAAAAGTAACAGCCTTCACCACACCCTGAAAACCGAAAACAACTGCAAACGACGTGACAATCTGCGAGGGTTCAGGGACGCAGCGCAACGGGAAGACTAGCGGCATGCGGAGGAGCAATAAAAAAGGTGAAATAAACTAAACTGACACCTGGTTTGTCGCAGTTGGCATGCTTCACTGTAAGCAGGATCAGGATTTTTCACCCGGGTGTTTGGTGCGGATGAGACTGGAAGAGAGCCCGAAACGGGTAGGATGCAATCATTACAAGTTTTCCAAAACGAGGACGAAGATTCCTCGTTTCGTTTCTAGGCATTTGTCACCGGTTTTGGGATGTTTTGTCGTTGGCGGGTGGAATTTTAAAGGCTGGAAGCATCGTCGTGCGTGTACGAATTTGGTATGTATGACGAAGGACACGGTAGAATCCATTTTGCGTTACGGCGCACGCACCTAGACCTGCATCGATAGTGCTGCCTCTGTCGGGACGTGTTGGCAAGCAGCGATGGCAGCTGAACTTTGGGTCTGTATATTTTCGGTGGCAGACATGCCGAAATGTAATAAATCAAATCAAGTTCAGTTTATGTGGTGATATATGATAGTGTACGATATATCGAGATAGGATTTTATCCCAAACAGATACGTCGGATGTGCCCGAGGGACGGACCGGTAGAGATGTGCATACCTTGATTACGAAACTGATTTGTAGCAAGTTGACCTGATTGACCCTAGCTTCCCCTAGCAAACTAGGCAAAAGCTTGATCAAGCATTCACGATTCAAAATATTCAGCATGTGAAATATGACTTGATGCTGTGCACTACTGAAACGTTCCTCCGGTACGGTGAATTCACAAATTGCGCAATATTCGGAACCACCAGTTGTTGTCGTAAACAATTCTACATTCCGGCTGATGATGACGACGACGAGCTGACTGCATTAATTATGTTCAAATTGATAAATGTACGTGAGTGGCGGGTTGCCGGTGCCCTCGATTACTCGTTCTGTCGTTTCACTTTCATGTTCCCCAGCCGCAGCCAGCCAGGTAGGCGACCGGAGAACATTTTATATATGAACGAAACGCATAGGTGAGCGCGAATCGTTCACATCTGTTCACATTTTTGGTCCCTTCTGGTCTCCGCCGCGCCACCAGGATATTACGCCATAAATCAGTCTAATGAAGGGTGAGGGAGAGAACTGCTGCTGCTGCTGTTGGGTCCTTTAAATCCTTTTTATTTAGTTGAAGGCGACTGTTGATCATGCAATGGAATATGGGATTTATTTTCAACCATGGGTCAACAACGGATTATATTTTATTTGTGATACCCAAAACAGTAAAACATGTCGAGGAAGAAATTTTATTTTTCATACCTTTCACTAGGTTTTAAAGTCAAGTCAATTTATTGCATCTTATTGTAGATTTCAGGGTCTTACAAAAAAACGATTTCCTTAGGCGAGCGGGAGCGTAGCAGGCACTGAGGGTACAGACTGCAGCGCCTTTGCGAAGAGGGGGCTGATGAGATCTCCACCCAAGAGGGTGGAATTAGGAGCGGATTGCGGAGAAAGGGCACCAGGGCACGCAAAGCGAGTCGGACAATAGCCCCCGCGATGCTGATTACGGCCACTGCTTTGACCAGCGGACTCACATCAAGTAAGAGGGCAGTGGTTGAGCAAGCGATGGCTGTTCGTTCATGTTCGTTTATGTAAAGGAGTAAAACCTCATTACTTATCAGGAGGCTCGATGAAAACGGGAGCGGGAAAGCGGAAAACTAAACCTAACTTGACGCATTTACCTTCCACTCAGGCGCAATGATGTTGCAAGAGTTATTAGACATCCCTAGCAACATTTTGGTTTTATGCTGGTTTTATAACATTCTTTTAGAGTAAATAATGGTAAATAGTAAATAATGGTCTTCAAGAGCGTTATGAAACTTAAAATGTTACTTGGGTTTGCTCTAAGTGACAGGGTTGACAGGACTAAAAGCACGTTCTAAGACGACAAGACGGTTTTCAGATGACAGGCATGTATAGCTAACAAGGGCGTAGCCAGAAGGGGGCAAGGGGGGCCATCGAATGTATTCGAGAGTTCCTTCAAGAATACATACGGAATTTCCTCCCGAAATTCCACCAGAAGTTTCTTCAGAAAATTTATGACACAAATTCTCCGATTTCGCTCCATAATTTCACTTGCAAATCTATAAGAAATTCCTTCGGAAATTCTTCAAGGAACTTCTTCAGGCATTTCTCCAGGAGCTCTTCCTTTAATTCTTCCGAGATAAAACCGCCATAAACTTAATAGCGAAATCCTCTAGGATTTCATTCTAGAATTCTTTTCGCAATTACTTCAGAACATCCTTCAAGAATTGCTCTACAAATTTCTTTGAGAATTTCTCCAGGAGTTTGTCCAACTATTTCCCCAGAAAGTCTTCCAGGTATTTTCCGGAATTCCTTCAGGTACTTCTCCTGAAATTCCCTCAGGAATTACTCCGGAAATTTTTTCGCAGAATTGTCCTAGAATTCTTTCCGGACTTCACTCGGAATATACTCCAGAATTTCATTCGGAAATCAATTTGAGAGTTCCTTCCATCTTCCATTGAGTTCTTCCAGGAATTTCTTCAGAACAAACGCCAGGGAATGCATCCAGTAATTTCATCAGCAATTCTTCTGGATTTCATCTGGAAATTTCGGCATTAATTCCTCCTGGTATTTTATCCGGGAACTACTTCTGATATTTCTCCTGAAATTCCTTCAGGAACTTTGAATTATTTCAGGACTTCCTTCTGGGAAATCCTCCGGAAGTGCTTGTGGGAGTACCTCCGGGAGCTCCTCCAGGAGTTTTACCAAGAGTTCCTCCGGGAATCCCTCCAGGAACTTCATAGGGAATTCCTGGATTCGAGCTGAGCCTGCTTAGGGCTGAAAACCTCCCAAATAAAGATAATAATGATATTTGAGGTTAATGGCTTTCAGTCTTCTTATGCTCAAAAACGGGTTTTACGTTTTTATCCGACGTTTCGGTTACATATATTGTACCTTTGTCAAGGAGTTAACTAAGTCCGAGTTTATCGTTACATTGTCTTAGCATTTCCTAATAAAACGGGACTTAGTTAACTTAGCGACTTAGAATTCCTCTGATAATTTCTACGGGAATTCCTCCGGATGTTCCTCCGGAAATTACTCTGGGAATTCCTCTTCTGAGGTGTATCTCTCCGTAGGAGTTCCCAGAAGGAACTGCCGGAGGAGCTCCAGTAAGAACTCTCGAAAGAATTTCAGGAGGAACTCCTAGAAGAAGAATTCCCAGAGGACTTCCGGAGGAACTCCACAGAAACTTTCGGAAGAACTTCAGGAGGAATTTCCATTTAAATTTCTGAAGAAAGCCTAAATGATTTCCTGAAAAAATCCTGAATGAGTTCCTGGTAGAGCTACTGGTGAAACTACGGAGGAATTCTCATAGGAACTCTCGGAGGAATTTCTGAAGAAACTCCCGGGAGAATTTTCAAAGGAACCTCCGGAGGAAATTCCAGTGAAACTATCAGACGAATCCTCGGAAAAAAACGTGGAAAATTCATCTTATAGACAAATCTCGTCTAGCTGAAACCTTTGTAGGGGTATATAGCTGGACCATCGTCATCGTCAGAGGACATCCCGGAGAATTCCCAGAGGAAATTCTGGAGAATTTCCCGGAAGAATTTTCAGAGGAACCCCAGTAGGAACTGCCGATAGAACTACTGGAATAATTCTCGGAGGAAATCCTGGAGGAAATGCCGGTAAAACTGCTGGAAGAATTCCCGGAGGAGTTTTTGGGGAAACTCCTGGAGGATCTCCCAGTGGAAATCTTGATGTTTTCACCGGAATTCTTTCAGAATTACTTTGGGAATTAATCTAGGAATTCCTCCGAAAATTTTAATTTCGGTATATTTTCTGTATAAATTTTCGGTGGAATTCCAGGAGAAATTCTTTGAAATTTTCACAAGAAATTATTTGAAACTTTTAGGGACAATTTTATGGAATTTACACAAGAAATTCGAAGGTTTTTTGCGAAATTCTCAGGAATGTTTACTGGCAGTTCTGCGGAATTTCCACGGAATATTCTTAGGAACTTCACGGTGCAATTTTTCAGAATTTTTTATGAGAAACAGCACTAAGAATTATTGGAAGAATTCCCTGCAGAACTTATAAAATAGCTCGTGGAAGATTTCTTGGAGTAAATAATGATGAAATTTTTGGATTAATTCCCGGCGGAAATAATGGTGAAATTCCTGACGAAGTTGCTGGAGGCATTCCTAAAGAATTCCTGACTGAACTTCGGATAGAATGACTGGAGCAATTGTCGAAGGAATTCCTGGAGGAAACTTGCATATTGTTTTTTTTCTGCCTATTTGATAATAAATATTGTTTCAGAGCGAATTTGTTTAGAAATTCAAATATCATTATTGTTGTTTAATAAACGCAAAACGCGAACAATGCATTGTGGGCATGAATGCGTCACGTTTATTAGCGTTTCGTTCTAGTACAAAACGCTGACTTCAACGCCCAGCGCAACGTGCTATTGTGATCCAGCCTTTACTGTTGGTTGTGGATTTCGTTTCAAAGTTTTTGGAACTTAGAAGGAAATAGTGCCAAGCACTAATATTCATGTGTTTTCATAAGACCACTATAAAACTACGAATTAGAAGACACGAAAAAGTTGCCCCCCCCCCCTCGAAATCCTGGCTACGCCCATGAATAGCTAGTCGCCAGAAGGAGAATAATCTCCAGTAGAAATGGTGGTGCCTGTAGCTCTGACAAACAGAAAGGCAGAATGGAGAGACGGTGTAGTTTACTCGCGTCCGAAGAAACAACGGCACCCATGAGCCGAAAGAGATCGCTGTGCAAGTAACGCTGATGAATTTTAACCACTGCGCAGCTGTTTTTTTTTTAATGAAGGTAACAGTAATCTGCAACCAGACACCTGATGAGGCGTACCCAGGTAGTGTGGGGATGGGATCACCACTCCCGACTCACTAAAACCAACTTCCTCTCCTTATTCCACCGGCCCGGAATTAAACAATACCTCGGGGGATGTCTATTGTGAATTGCGCCCCCCACATGACGTACACAAATGCACGTATGCGCCTCAACTCTCCTGGTACTTCCCATGTACCACCTGTGCACAAGGCACATTGGCATCACATGTGCCCCAACACTCACCTGCCTATGCCGCTCGAATGACAGCAAGCGTGTCACGGGTACCCTGCAGAAAGTACCGCATGCTATGGTATTCACCCCGTCCTGCAACAGGGTGGCACCACTTGTCTGCCAAGCCGAAGGCGACTCTAGGTTGGTGACTCCTACCTCAGCTACGAGGCAGACCCACTCATGCTCTCCGTCCTGTCGAAGCAGACAGGGTGACCAGTGGAAGGGGCGGGCCACGCAGAATTTCTGCAACCCTACCCACGACTGTCTGCTACGACAACTCGAAGCTCTACTGCCTAGGCAGTCCAATTACTACATGAGAGCATTAATGCCCTACTCTAACTCGCTTCCCTGCTAATCAGGGACTCTTCTCGCCCACCACGTGCGCACCACTCCGGGTGTATGGGTACCACCCACTGCCACCCTTATTACCATCCGTACCATGCGAGGCTTACTTGTGTGCTCGCCCATGCATTCCGTCCCTTTCGCTTGCACCACTTGTGCACCACTCCTCTGACATTCAGTCACTCGCTCCGTGGGGGCTGTAATACCCGCATCTCCCATTTGTTTCCACTCTGTGCCCCTCCTGTGGGGCGTGGAACACCCGGCACGTCACGCCTCCTTGCAGGAGGTACCCTCCTGTTGACATTTCGAAGCTCAGATAGTCCTCAATCAGTGTGGTGGTCACCCCGTCCTGCAACGGAGTGGCACCACTTACCAGGAGGTCAACGAATAGCGTAAGATAGTTTTAAGATATTCTGAGCAATCCAAACTGTCTTTGAGTTGGGGGACTTGAGATCTATAGCTGCATAGTAGCTTTTTTTGGTACTCAAAGCTTCAATATGAATTCAATTATATCCATTACACCTCCCGGGAGGTCAACGGATATCGTAAGATATTCTGAGTCATCCAAACTATCCTTGATTTCGAGACTTGAAATCTACAGATGCGAAGACTGACTCAAAGTTTCTAAATGTATTTAACGATTGTACGACAATTCCCCGAATGTAACAATTCCCCGAATGTAACAATTCCCCGAATGTAACAATTCCCCGAAATTAAAGTACCTCTTACAAACACATCTTCGCAATCGACTGTATGCGTATGAAAAGAGCAGCGTTCAAAGATACGTTGAAGAGTGTCCTATTGGACATTATCAGCTCAATATTCTTTGGTAGTATTAGATGTTCTTGATCTTCCAAGAAGCGTTTGGAAAATATGTTTTCTATCTTCGAAATGTATATACATAGCTTCTTTAGAAGTATAAAGCAATGGTGCATGTGAATCCTTTTAAACAAAAATAATGCGTTTGCCCGGAATGGGGCAATAGTAAAAGGGATCTCTGCTTTAGGAAAAATGCATTTGCTCGGAATAATGCAATAGCAAAGGTGTTCTTTCTTTAGAAATGGGTGTTTCTTCAGATAATAAATGTTATTATTATTTCTTTAATACTGTGTATCTGGCCGAAATAAGACACGGTGTGTCTATGGAGAAACATTATTTTTCAAAAATCAGTATATCTGAAACACCCACCACGTGAAAGAAGATGCTTTCCTCTTTCATATAGTGGATAAACTAAAATGTTCTATCGGGGGATCTAGAACAATTTTTATTTTTTTTCACTATTTTTGGTGCAAATTCCATAGAAATCTCAAATGATATAAAAAAAATATATTAGATCAATTCTTAAGCAATATGTATTGAATGCATAATATTTCACCGAAAAACCAGAAGGACCTTTGGTGGAATGCCGTTTTTTCAGAATGTTCTATTAAACAAATTGTCATTTTCTTAGATAAGTGTGCTGTAGCATAGCATCAGTTTTGAAACATATAATTGCTCCATATCAATCCTTTATTATACCTGACAAGCGCGCTCCTTTAGTGAACGAATTATCTCCTCTTCTTGCCTTATTGCGTACAGAAGCTATCTCTCTAGGTGCCTTTTACGCTAAGAGCGCTGCGGTAAGAGTACGGTATACTGCGCTGCGGTAAGAGTACGGTACGGAATACGGTAAGAGCGCTGCTATTTAATGAACTGTTAAACGTCAAACGTCACCAGTGCGGAATACAGCAACCAAATTGATAGCCGAAAACAGTGACTGGTACGGAAAAGAGTGACTCAAATGACAGCGCAGTGCGGGTGATCAAAATACTCGCGCCCGGTAATGATACTCTAATACCGGGCAATGCTATCATCTAAAGAAGGCATTATCTCCTTCCTTCGTCTTATACCGGGCAGACGCGTTCATTTTAAGAAGACATTATCTTTTCCTTTTGCTTTAAACCGGGCAGATGCGTTCATCATACCGAGCAAACTTATACATTTAAAGAAAGCATTATCTCCTCACTTCGCCTTATACCGACCAAATGCGTTCATTCAAAGAAAGCATTGCCTTCTTTCAGCGCATTATCTTCATCTTCAAAGGCTCTACATTTTATGTGAAACTTGGGCTGTTTTCCATAGTTATTGAAAGCTTCCCCGTGCCTGTCAGTTGCATGAATGTTTAGTGTGGCAAGTACAATGGATACACTTTTTCCAAGGAATCGAAAATGCTTCCAACCTGGAACCATCCTAGACCGAACCAAGAATCAAACTAGTAAACTCCGGATTGGCACTCCCACACTAGGGTGGCTCAAAAAACACTGTTTTCAAATTTTTTGATGGGCCCTCTTATTCGGTTCTATTTAATGCCCTGATGCTCTGGACAAAATTTCAGCCAAATCGGTCAACGTTTGGGCAGTGCTAAACTCGTTGGAAGTTTATATGGAAAAATGTATGCAGAACCATCCCAAAACAGTGATTTGCAGTTGGACGGCACAATTTACGATCAAGAACCATGATACTCATTCAGTTCTTGTAAAATAAAATACAGAATGTCGTGCTGTAAACCGCGAGAAGATTAGAGTTTATTACGCAAAGATATTAGCATTTTACTGGAGTGATGGAGGGGTGAATTTATTTCTGTTCAAAAGTAAAAGAAAAGAAATTTGCACAAACCCCACTTCAGAGAAATCCTAATAACTTAGCCGGGCAAGCTCGAATCTTCTCGTGGTTTTCTGCATTACATTCTGTATTAAATTCTCCAAGATCTGAATGAGTATCATAGTTCTTCATCGTAAGTTGTGTAGTCCAACTGCAATTTACTGTTTTTGGATGTTTCTGGATACATTTTTCCATATAAACTTCCAACGAGTTTAGCACCGCCCAAACGTTGACCGATTTGGCTGAAATTTTGTCCAGAGCATCAGGGCATCAAATAGAACCGAATAAGAGGGCGGCCCATAAAAAAAATTAACAAAGTTTTTCCCATACTAATTTGAGCCACCCTATCCTACACACTTAATTTTTTTACCGGGATCTCAGCAAAATGTTGAACTTTTACCGAGATTCGCACAGCCGTGCCCCAGCAAACATGTTTTTTTGCCGAGATTTCTGTCAAAGTTGCTGAAAATCAGCAAATAATTTGCCGAAAATCAGCTAACAAACGTCATTTTTGCCGGAATATCAGTTTTTCATTTTGCTGGCGCACGGCTGTGCGGATTTTAACCGAGCTGCAGAAATAAAAACTAAGAGTGTACGCCTTTATGCTCATGGTTAACTGGATACCCATCGCTCTGTGCCGCACTAAAAAAAAGAGAGAAGCATTCGGAGAAATGTTCCATTCGGGGAATTATTGCTTTCGGGGATTTGTTACATTCGGGGAAATGTTACATTCGGGAAATTGTTACTCGGGGAAATTGCATTTGGGGAATTTGTTTTTAGCGGAATTGTCGTACAATCGTATTTAACCATGTGCAGTACAGCTCCTGGATGGTCAATATAAATCGTAAGATAGTTTTACATATTCTGCATCATCCAAACTTTTTTGTGCTACAGCTCTTCTGTTGCTCATAGTTTCGATATGTTTCCAACAATGTGCAGTTAATATCCTGTAAGACCAAAAGACATTGTAAAATACTTTTTAAATATTCTGGATCGTCCAAAGTTTTCTTGAGTTCGTGACTTAAAATCAACAGTTGTGATTGTAGCGTTTTCCGCTTATCATAGTTTCGATACGTGTTTTTTTACATCTCTTGGAAGTGATTTTCCTTGTATATATCGACTGATTGTTTGGATATACTGTTATAGGTCACCAAAACTGTGTCTGAGTTCGGGATTTCAGATCTACTTACTGCAACTGAAAAGCCTTTTTCGTCACATTTTTTTTGTGCGTATTCAACCAAGAGTATTATATTTCCTGGAAGGTTAACAGACACAGTTTTGTAATATTCTAGGTCATTCAAGCTGTCTTTCTGGGTCATCCAAACTATCCTTGAGGTGCAATCAACAGTTGTAGCAGTGGTTTTTTTCTCTGTTCAAACTTTTGATACGTTTTCAACTACAATCATTGCGTCCCCTGGAAATCTACAGACATCGTAAGATCCTTTGGATTAGGGGTTCCATTTTTCCCGGGAAACGGGAAATAAAATGTTAACTTAGTATAAAAATATACTCTCGACCTCAAGGGATTGATACTTGCTACATTGTGCGAAAATGATTAAAGAGTTGTTGGAAATTCTGGCAAATTGTCTCTGTTTAAATCGTTAAGTATTACCTTTGTCTGCAAAACGTTCGTTATATCATGAGCATCAGATTACGAAGTTTCAACATCTGCTCTCGTTATAGAGTACGATCTGCTATGTCCAGATGATTCCTGGATATGGAGGAGAAGACGGCTTTGACAGGAATTGTTCTGTTACTGCCGGAAGGTTTTCAATATCAACCATTCTGGTACTCGTCCGTATATTTTCTTAATGCAAACAATATTCTGGTCAAGTTTGATTTATAATACGAACACTTGAGCACATTTCGCCTTTGAATTTAAAGTGTGTAAGCATTAAATGTTTTTTTTTTCAAGCGTGATAAAATACTTTCAGTCGAGAGTTTTATGGTCGTACCTTAAAAATCCTAACTATCAATTAATGATCCTTTCTGTCAAACGTTGTTTGAAATTCCGAGCAACACCAGAAACGCATAAAATCGCATAAGTTTGGCGAGTTTTCGTTAATAAACTATTGTAATGACCTAATAGCAAAGACCTAAAATATGTTAAATTTTGTACTCTGACATATCCAGACAGTAAATTCTCAATAGTTCATTATAATTTAGAAAAAGAAGACATATATCAAACAAACGAGTGTTCGGAACATGAGTCTGTTTGGAACACGTATCGGAGTTTGAATCAAAAAGTATTGAAAGTCTTAAAAATAAACCTCTGACAATAAACCTACCAAACCCGTCACTGCCCTTGCTTAAATATCTGCGACTCAGAGACAATTTGTCTGCACAATTAAATCACTTTGTTCTTGCTATTGAGAAATATCATCAAATACTAGATTTTTATTTCGACTTTATTTCGCTTGAGAAATATCATCAAATACTAGATTTTTATTTCGACTTCGTCATGCCCGATGATTGGGCCTACTAAATAAATAAACGACCGATGGAAACAATTTATGCTTTGCTTCGCCTCCCTTCAACACGCATTAGGGTTGAACCGTCCAATACTGTAGCATCTACAGATAAAAACTTATTTATAATAGGGAGTAATCTACTTTGAAAGCGAAATATGCTATTAAATAGAAATTGCATTATGGTAACAGTGAGAAGATGTTAGTCAAAAATATAATTGATACTCCCTCATAAAATTTGCAAAATAGAAAAATGGATATGGTTAAATACCTTAAAAAATAATTTCCCGGGAAATTCGGGAAGATAAAGAGTGTATCCCGGGAATCGGGAATCCCGGAAAAATTTATTTCCCGGGAAATCGTTTCCGGGAATGGAACCCCTACTTTGGATATTCTGGCTCATCCAAACTATACTTTTATTCGGGACTACAAATCTACAGCTGCTAACAAATATTTTCACAAAGTTGCTATATGTATGTGATTATTACCGTTGAATACATATTGGAGCTTTGAGTGACGGAAGCCCCAAGTAACCATTAGCACTATATTTCGCCTATTCGGCAATTTAAAGCTATATAAGCCAGGCTCTATGAGCCAGTATAAAGCATGTTTACACTATAATATATGCTTTATAGTCGCACGCATGGATTTTTTTAAATGCTTGCGGTTACCTGGAAAATCTACTGCTGTGGCTGTAGATCGTAAGTTCTAGACTCAAGGACGGTTTTGATGAGCCAGGATATTCCAAAACCATGTCTAACTATGTCTCCTGATCTTCACAATTATATTATGGATATGGTTAAATACATATCCAAGCTTGAAGCGACGAAAAAGGCTAGAGTGGTGGCTGTAGATCACAAATTCTGAACTCAATGATGATTCAGATAACCCAGAATATCCCAAAATCATCTTACCATGTCTCCTGGTCTTCTGGAATATGTTGTGGACATGGTTGAATACATGTATTCTAGTGCCAAATAAAGCTAGTTTCGTGGCTGTAGATCACAAGTTCTGAACCCAAGGACGGTTTGGATAACCCGGGATATCTCAAATCCATCTAACCATGTCTCATGATCTTCTCAAATATATTATTTATTAATTTATCACCAGACTAAGGCCGGAGTGGTCTGTGCAATACATAAAAGTCTTCTCCATTTAGCTCGGTCCATGGCTGCACGTCACCAATCACGCAGTCTGCGGAGGGTCTGTAAATCGTCCTCCACCTGATCGATCCACCTTGCCCGCTGTACACCTCGCCTCTTGTTTCCGTAGGATCGTTGACGAGAACTATTTTCACCGAATTACTGTCCAACATTCTGGCTACGTGCCCGGCCCACCGCAGTCTTCCGATTTTCGCGGTGTGAACGATGGATGGTTCTCCCAACAGCTGATGCAGCTGATGCTGACTCGTGGTTCATTCGCCTCCTCAACGTACCGTCCGCCATCTGCACCCCACCATAGATGGTACGCAACACTTTTCTTTCAAAAACTCCCAGTGCGCATTGGTCCTCCACGAGCATCGTCCAGGTCTCGTGTCCGTAGAGGACTACCGGTCTAATGACCTTTTTGTAGATTGTCAGTTTGGTACGGCGGCGAACTCTTTTTGATCGGAGCGTCTTGTGGAGTTCAAAGTACAAACGATATCCTGCCACGATGCGTCTTTGAATTTCTCTGCTGGTTATCGAAGGTCACCAGTGATCCCAAGTACACGAATTCTTCAACCACCTCGATTTCGTCACCAACGATACAAACTCGTGGTGGGTGGCTTACGTTGTCGATAAATATGTAGATAATGTGTGGGCACGTTGTATTCGCAGCATTTCTGAAAAACCTGACGTACGGCGAACACCTGATCTGTGGCAGAGCGTTTGCCCATAAATAAAGTTCATCACCAAACCGCCACCGTTGTTGTCTGCAACATCGCCATACAGGTGCTCTTCGTGGTGCTGCCGTCACCTTTGGATCACCTCACGCTCGTTTGCAAGAAGGTTCCCGTTTATGTCCTTACACATATCAGGCTGTGGCAATGTGGCACGTGTCCCTTACGTGAACGGTTTAACTTCTCATAGAACTTTCGAGCGTTATTAGCGCGGTACAGTTGCTCCGTGTCTTCACGGTCCCGATCTTTCTGCTGGCGCTTTTTCCTCCGAAAAATCGAGTTTTGTCTGTTCCGCGCCCGTTTGTATCGTGCCTCATTCGCCCTCGTGCGGTGTTGCAGAAATCTCGCCCATGCTACATCCTTCTCCTCAACTAACTGCTCACATTCGCCATCATACCAGTTGTTTCTCTGATCCGGGAGCACCGTGCCTAGTGCAGGGGTTGTGGTGCTTCCAATGGCGGATCGAATATCTCTCCAGCCATCTTCAAGAGAATAAATTCTATCCGGTTGTCGGTTGCTGCGCCTAGTTGTTCTTTCGTTGGGAGTGCCACTTCCAGCTGCTGCGCGTAGTCTTTGGCTAGTCTACCGCAGAGCTTAAAATCTTCATCTTCATGAAGCAACTTCGGTTCGAATTTTGACAAACATCGCATGAATATTCAAAACATAGAATGACATAGTCAGACGACTACTCCCCGAACTCATTCATTCGACTGTCACTGAATGTGTTTACTATGTGCAGAAAAAAACATAATTATCATTGTTCATGTTGATGTTTACCGCTGAAACTGCCTCGCGGATGAAAATCGGATTCAGTCCTGTGTGATAAATCACTTTACTCATTTGAAACGTGTTCAGATTTCAGATAATTTATCAATTTGTAAAATGTGCATAAATATTCAATGACTAATATTCAACTGAATATTGACTGTCCAGAGCCGACTATGAATGTGTCGGAAGTGAACTGACAGATGAATAAAAATGGAATTCACTAAAAAATATCGATTATTTTACACTCTGGTCTACCGTCTTGTAGCCGCCCAATGTTTAGCCGCGGCGGACGACTCCGACGCGCGTTGTACACCGTCGTTCGTGATGTCGGAGAAGAATTTGCCGTCGATTAGAACGTGGTCGATTTGGTTTTCTATGATCCTTTATTCGACGCCTAGGTCGTTGCCGATTATATCGAGTTGTATTATCTCTTATATTGCTCGTAATTATTGGTTTCCATGCGGCTTATTGGGCCTGCGCAAACCTCCTGTCTCGTCGGAGGGCCTTCGTGTCAGGTCTGTTTAGCGTCCCTCCTAATACCAGGACTTGGGCTTGTGCGCTTTGAGCGGCACACGGTCGCTTTGGTGGAGCCTACTTGCGGATATATGCAGCTTTCCATAGGGGTTTAACAGAGCCCACTGTCAAACCCCACCACATCCTAGTTTTTTGGTCTTCAGTACTACGTTATGAACATATTTGAATACATATTCAAGCTTGGAATTACGAAAAAAGCGACGAGAGTCGTGGTTGTAGATCGCATGTTCTGGACTTATGCACAGTTTGGTTGATATACTCAGAGTGTAAAATAATCGATATTTTTTAGTGAAGTCCATTTTTATTCATTTGTCAGTTCACTTCCGACACATTCATAGTCGGCTCTGGACAGTCAATATTCAGTTGAATATTAGTCATTGAATATTTATGCACATTTTACAAATTGATAAATTATCTGAAATCTGAACACGTTTCAAATGAGTAAAGTGATTTATCACACAGGACTGAATCCGATTTTCATCCGCGAGGCAGTTTCAGCGGTAAACATCAACATAAACAATGATAATTATGTTTTTTTCACATTTAAACACATTCAGTGACAGTCGAATGAATGAGTTCGGGGAGTAGTCGTCTGACTATGTCATTCTATGTTTTGAATATTCATGCGATGTTTGTCAAAATTCGGACCGAAGTTGCTTCATGAAGATGAATATTTTAAGCTCTGGATATACTACACTCCATACAAATATTTTTCGATTTGTTTTGTCATTTCTCCATTATTAATCACGAAAACAAATGGAACATACCACATTTACTGGTGTTGCAGGAGGAATTTTAACCGATGCTTACAGTAGACAAAAGACATGTTTCTCGTCTATCATTAGCTAAAAAGCTACATATATTAATTAGAATGACAAAGTTTACATTTAATAAAAATATATTACAATTTCGGTTTCTTTCTTTCTCTCAAAAGACTACCTCCACACTACTGGTTGTTCTACCTACTAGGAATGTCTAGGTAAGAGTTAAAAATTATTCAATTAAGGTACGAAATGTAACAACAGGGTAATACCGCTTAGAAAATTTGGCCTCGAAAAGGTTCCATTAATCTTAATTCCGCAACCGTAATTGATGGAAATTGAGTTGTCATAACGAAAAATAGGAACAGCAATTAACAAAATAATTATCTTATTCTAACTAATTCTAACTAACTAATTCACTTGACTAATGTAAATTTCAGATGTTTTCCCTGTGGTTTTCACTATTTCAATGATAATCAAAAAACAATCATCTTGCGCTGTTTTCTTCAAAATAATACCAAAAGAGTTAAGACTGACTAGGAAGATCTCGTTTCTATGCTTGCTTTCAAATGCAAACGGCTCAGAAATATTATTTAGGACAAAGTTGGACAAAAAATGCATGCGTAACTCTGTAGCAGTAGTTATACTGTATTCTATATTTAAAGCTATAGTGTAACTTCTTTACCCTTAACATATATTTGCAAATACAAGCTCAAAGTCCAACCAATTACATTCACTTCAATACATATGTATCACAGCCCTGCCCTTGCATTAACTAATCAGAGGAAAAGAAAACCCTCCTGCCGTCACGCATAACCGAAAACGATGGCTCAAATTGATAGGAAAGTTCAAGTTCTACGCTCCGGTTCAACTATCCCAGACGATCCTGCAAACATCTAACGGGCAAGGCAGCAAGCATTTCACTTTGATGTAAACAGTAGGTAAAATATCAAAAGGTTCGATCTCTGCCGGCCCACTACTGTTGAACGCGTTGAATCCGATATCTCTCCAGACGGGATGCGACGACACGGCAGCAACAGTGCGCCGTAATCGACAAAATTATGATTACGAAAAATTGCCGAAAATTTGTTGAACCCGTAGCGATAGCTGAGCTGATTGCAATCGGCACGCAGTGAACCCTGAATTGTAGACAGTCACCGGCGGATGGATCCCGCACTGTGCCATGCATCGCTGCTACACACCGGCAGAGGCTGAAATTCTATCCGGTTGTCGGTTGCTGTTGTTGCTGTTACTGTTCGGGAACCTTGGAGGAAGCAAGAATCTCTACAGCTGATGACATCAACGGAACTGGAACGGGGTGTGTGTCTGCGCGTTTGTGTGGGAATATATGGGTCTGGTCGCCGTCGCAGCCTCAACCTTTCTCTATCTCGCCTAGCTAGCTGGCCGGGGTACATGACGGATTCACTTTCAAGAGTTTCCCTCCAGCTTTGATGAGCTCGATTTTGTGGTTTTTCAGGTTTGGATGTGCGATGTGGTTTTGCATTATGACAAGCACTCGGCAGGAAGCGAGCTATTTTTTCCCTTTCGTATTCTGTTTCGGTCGATTCGAGCCATAGACTGCTACCGTAGGCTGCGGGATGGTGCTACCGACTGTGCTGGCTGACTGCTTTTGCTGTGGTCTCTGCGGAAAACCGATGATACTGAAATATGCTTTTGTAATCCGATGGTTTAATTGATTATCAATAAAGATTACGGGCGATTTGCGGCGAGAATGGTTCTGTGCAGTTCAATGCATTGGGTGGTAAAAGTGTTTGCGGTGGATGAGTTGAACTATGAGACAAATTTATAACATGACTACGATTTGAGTGATACTCATCAGTATTATTTACATACAATGCCTTAGATTTGAATTCTGATTAAAATTATAGAGAATCAATGCGTTAAAAAACAATTTGCGTGTGATCAAGAAGAAAACGTACTGTCTCAAAATACTACTAATCTACCTTTCTAATCTAAGTCTAAATTTCAACTATTGTACATGTTTCGTATTATAATAAGATATGAGACTCTTAAGCCAAGGAGATTTCTATTTCATAGGCTTGCACTTTGTGATGTTTGAATCGATTGTCGTTAGTCGTTGGGTTTCTTACCGATTCTTTTTCGGGCATAACAATCCGTAATTCACATTAAAGACGTATGTGAGAGCTCCATAGACGGCGTGCAGCAACAGACCAAGCAGCATGGAATCTTGATTTGAGTCGAAACAAAACTAATAATAAATGACGTATTACAAGCCGCTGCTCCGCATCATACATCCTACAAAAAAAATCTGCTATCAGCTTCAATTAGACCATACGCGTCAACTTGAACGGATGGTTAAAACAAGCTCATTCCGGTCTTAGTCTGAATGGCGAAGCACAAATATTTTCTTTATTTGAATACAGAATATAAACTGCAAAACTATTCCACATTTCCATTTGTGTTCTCTTGCCGATCTGCTTTCGTATCAGTAGCTGAACAATCGATCGTCTCTCATGTTCTCAATGAAATTTGTTATCCCATGCAAAGCGTTCCATTGAAAATTACACGCACCTTCAAATCAAGATAAACTCCAGCACTACTGGTTGACCTCTGCCTCTCGTTCGATCCTCCTCAGCCATTCAACACTACTGACCGAATTCGATGCGCCATTTTTTCAGGATTTGTCCCCAAAGAATGCACCGTATATAACAATGGCCCCGGAGACAGTTGAATGGCTGGCTCTGTCGAAAGGTAGCCCAAACCGGGCAGGAGGCTAAGGAATGAACGTCCCACGCGTTCGCGTTCCTTCGTTTTATTTGTGAGGCACGTTGATGATGGCAAGTATAAATGTTTACGAAGGAAAGATAATTGAAATAATTTCGCAGCATCTTTCGCTTGCCTGCCTGCTATCGTCCCGCATCGCCCTTAATGCTCCCGATCCGCTCTTCCGGTCCTTGGATTACATTCGTATAAGGCTGGGCGACCTCTCCTTGGACGAACAGAAATCTTAACCTTCGCTTGGTATTGATGGTAATTGTAATTTTAGATATTTTGTGATTCAAAGTGCAGAAGTTTAATCAAATTTATTAACCAATTATTATTTCGCCCTGCATAGTATAGACAAAAATGTGCATTGTAAACTGTTCACGCAAAATTCCCATACGAATCCTAATTTTAGTTTTCACGATTTTCTCAAGCTTAGTCGTGATGTTTATATAACAAAATATCCTATAAACCCGTCGGAGATTATGGTGAACATACTTCAAGTGATGTGGATACGAACACAGACCAATAAACAAACGTAACGAAAGACCTATATAATTGCTTCTTCTAGAAATAAAACATCTTCTTGAAAATCATTTGAAGCAAATTGTTTATGTAGTGAATGCATGCTCTATTGGCAAACAAACGTTGCATGAAGAAGAAGAAGAAGCATAAAGATGATATTCGAAAAAAAATTGCATGGGGAGGGGGAAGCATAGGAAGGAATTTTTGAAACTCTTTTTAAAAACTCTAGAACCAATTTAATTAAAAACGGTTTGCAGCGCGGGGTCGGAAATATCTTATACTGTGTATAAAGTGCAATAACACAAAATTTTTTTTTTATCGAAATGATGTGGTTATTACCGTGGGGCATCGAAATCCGTACACTTAAGCACCTTAGTATATGAAAAAGTCAATAGAAAATAGGAATCGAATGTAAATTAAACGTTTGTCATTGACACAGGCGCATGAAGGCTCCTACTTTTGAAGTGTTTCACATTTACTCATTAAAAACTACGAAAAACATGATAAAATAATGAATTAAATCAACTACCGTGCGGGACCGAAATCCGTACAGCACCGAAATCCGTCCACCTCATGAGATATCAATAAATTAAATGGGATTAAAGGTAATTAATGTAGGAATAATTAATCTTATACTGTTCAGATTCTTGGCAGTAAGCTTTTAGGGCATAGAATTGGAAGTAAGGCTTCGAAATTAAAACAACAAAAATCAAAAACAAATCTCCACCCACCAAACGCGGAGTTTGTGCCGCCATGTTGTTTTCAGGTAGAGGATAATTGCACCAAAATTAACTGTGTTTTTATTGCTTATTGCGAATCATTACATAAGATCAGCGGAATACAAATCGAAGGGATCGCTTCTCAAGGTGCATATCGAACTATTTACAGTGGTAGTTCAGTCAATCAGACTGTTTCAATTTAAATATTTAGTTAAAAAATAGCTGTACGGATTTTGATCCTTTGATTCGAAATCCGTCCACGGTGGACGGATTTCGAGTCAGGAGTAGTTGATTTAATTCATTATTTTATCATGTTTTTCGTAGTTTTTAATGAGTAAATGTGAAACAGTTCAAAAGTAGAAGCTTACATGCTCCTGTGTTGATGACAAATGTTTTATTTATATTCGATCCTATTTTCTAATGACTTTTTCATATACTAAGGTGCTTAAGTGTACGGATTTCGATGCCCCACGGTACTCCTGACTCGAAATCCGTCCACCGTGGACGGATTTCGAATCAAAGGATCAAAATCCGTACAGCTATTTCTTAACTAAATATTTAAATTGAAACAGTCTGATTGACTAAACTACCACTGTAAATAGTTCGATACGCACCTTGAGAAGCGATTCCTTCGATTTGTATTCCGCTTATCTTATGTAATGATTTGCAATTAGCAATTAAAACACAGTTACTTTTGGTGCAATTATGCTCTACCCGAAAACAAAATGGCGGCACAAACTCCGCGTTTGGTGGGTGGAGATTTGTTTTGATTTTAAATTTTTGTTTTAATTTTAAAGCCTTCTTTCCAATTCTATACCCTAAAAGCTTACTGTCAAGTATCTGAACAGGATAAGATTATTAATTCCTACCATAATTACCTTAATCCCCCTTAAATTTATTGATAACCCATAAGGTGGACGGATTTCGGTGCTGTATGGATTTCAGTCCCCCACGGTACACAATATAAGAAATTTCCGACCCCGTACTGCTAACCGTTTTTAATTAAATTGCTTCTAGAATTTTTAAAAAGAGTTTCAAAATTTTCTACGTATGCTTCCCCGTGAAATTTTTTTTCGAATATCATCTTTTCTGTTTCTTCTTTTTCATGCAACATTAGACTGCCAATTCCAGGCCAGGGCCCCCACACACGCTCCGACATGTTATACAACTTTGACTCCGCCCCCAGCTAATTTGGTTCGATCCAAGTAAAGTCGGACCGTCTGTGGGCAAGTTGTACGACCATTGGACAGACGGTTTCAAAGTTGTAAAGTTCGTCGGATGACATTCAAACCGTTTTATTTTGCTCAGACTTCTGGTGGGCGGAGTCAAATGTTGTACAACCAAGTTATAATCCACACACGCACCATTGTTACTACTAAGTGGGCCGCAGGATGATCCGGAATATGTGTGAAACTGGTATGAATTCTTTAATTTCATTGTAGAGCGCCGAGATTCTCCGGAACCATTTGTTGTCTAGCCCTGAGTATGGAATTGATGTTGTGACCCACACACGAACCGTTGTTAGGCTATCTCATAAAAATCTCCTAAAGGTTGCCATGGGGAAAGGCCGTCTTCTCATCGTACTGCTTGACAATCATTTTTCGTTTCGCTGCAGGCATCAGGGTCCGGAACGAAGTTTGACTAACGCGTCCCGGTGGTTCTATAGCGTTGACTTAAACCTTAAGCTACCAACCGCGCCTTGAACCGAATTACTTCTCCGTTCTGCTCCCGCTTCATCTTAAAAACCCATTTAGAGTCAACAGCACGCTTTTTTTTTCGGGAAGGTATACCAGGTACCATTTTTTCATTTATTTAGTTAACATCTAAACAGATAACACTGAATCAACAATTTGACGCCACAATACACGGTTCGAGGCCGCATCTCTCCATCCTCGGATACGCACCACGCTCGCCAAGTAGTTCTGCACCTGGTTTGCCAATCTCACTCGCTGCGCTCCACGCCGTCTCGTACCTGCCGGATCGGAACCGAACACCATCTTTGCAGGGTTGCTGTCCGGCATTCTTGCAACATGTCCTGCCCATCGTACCCTTCCGGCTTTAGCTACCTTCTGGATACTGGGTTCGCCGTAGAGTTGGGCGAGCTCATGGTTCATTCTTCGCCGCCAAACACCGTCTTCTTGCACACCGCCAAAGATGGTCCTAAGCACCCGTCTCTCGAATACTCCGAGTGCTTGCAAGTCCTCGTCGAGCATTGTCCATGTTTCATGTCCGTAGAGGACAACCGGTCTTATAAGCGTCTTGTACATGACACATTTGGTGCGGTGGCGAATCTTTTTCGACCGCAGTTTCTTCTGGAGCCCGTAGTAGGCCCGACTTCCACTGATGATGCGCCTTCGTATTTCACGACTAACGTTGTTGTCAGCCGTTAGCAAGGATCCGAGGTAGACGAATTCCTCGACCACCTCGAAGGTATCCCCGTCTATCGTAACACTGCTTCCCAGGCGGGCCCTGTCGCGCTCGGTTCCGCCCACAAGCATGTACTTTGTCTTTGACGCATTCACCACCAGTCCAACTTTTGTTGCTTCACGTTTCAGGCGGCTGTACAGTTCTGCCACCTTTGCAAATGTTCGGCCGACAATGTCCATGTCATCTGCGAAGCAAATAAATTGACTGGATCTGTTGAAAATCGTACCCCGGCTGTTACACCCGGCTCTCCACATAACACCTTCTAGCGCAATGTTGAACAACAGGCACGAAAGTCCATCACCTTGTCTTAGTCCCCGGCGCGATTCGAACGAACTGGAGTGTTCGCCCGAAATCTTCACACAGTTTTGCACACCATCCACCGTTGCTTTGATCAGTCTGGTAAGCTTCGCAGGGAAGCTGTTCTCGTCCATAATTTTCCATAGCTCTACGCGGTCTATACTGTCGTATGCCGCCTTGAAATCAACGAACAGATGGTGCGTTGGGACCTGGTATTCACGGCATTTTTGAAGGATTTGCCGTACAGTAAAGATCTGGTCCGTTGTCGAGCGGCCGTCAACGAAGCCGGCTTGATAACTTCCCACGAACTCGTTCACTAATGGTGACAGACGACGGAAGATGATCTGGGATATCACTTTGTAGGCGGCATTAAGGATGGTGATCGCTCGAATGTTCTCACACTCCAGTTTGTCGCCTTTCTTGTAGATGGGGCATATAACCCCTTCCTTCCACTCCTCCGGTAGCTGTTCGGTTTCCCAGATTCTGACTATCAGTTTGTGCAGGCAAGTGGCCAGCTTTTCCGGGCCCATCTTGATGAGCTCAGCTCCGATACCATCCTTACCAGCTGCTTTATTGGTCTTTAGCTGTTGAATGGCATCCTTAACTTCCCTCAAGGTGGGGGCTGGTTGGCTTCCATCGTCCGCTGAACTGACGTAGTCATCTCCTTCGCTGCCTTGACTTTCACTGCCTGTACTCTCAGCGCCATTCAGATGTTCCTCGTAGTGCTGCTTCCACCTTTCGATCACCACACGTTCGTCCGTCAAGATGCTCCCATCCTTATCCCGGCACATTTCGGCTCGCGGCACGAAGCCTTTGCGGGATGCGTTGAGCTTCTGATAGAACTTGCGTGTATCTTGAGAACGGCACAGCTGTTCCATCTCCTCGCACTCCGCTTCTTCCAGGCGGCGTTTCTTCTCTTGAAAAAGGCGGGTCTGCTGTCTCCGCTTCCGTCTATAACGTTCCACGTTCTGCCGGGTACCTTGCTGCAGCGCGACCGTCCGCGCTGCGTCCTTTTCCTCCAGAATCTGTCTGCACTCTTCGTCGAACCAATCGTTCCGTCGACTTCGACCCATATACCCGACGTTGTTCTCCGCTGCGTCGTTAATGGCTGCTTTGACTGTATTCCAGCAGTCCTCAAGAGGGGCCCCATCGAGCTCACCCTCTTCCGGCAACGCTGCCTTGAGATGCTGCGCGTATGCAGTGGCGACATCAGGTTGCTTCAGTCGCTCTAGGTCGTACCGCGGCGGTCGTCGGCACCGAACATTGTTGATGACGGATAGTTTTGGACGCAGTTTAACCATCACCAGATAGTGGTCAGAGTCGATGTTAGCGCCACGATATGTCCTGACGTCGATACTGTCGGAGAAGTGCCGTCCATCAATCAGAACGTGGTCGATTTGTACTTCTGTCTGCAGTGGTGATGTCCAGGTGTACCGATACGGAAGGCTGTTTTGGAAGTAAATAGGTGCTGCGAATGACCATATTCTTGCAGGTGGCGAAATCAATTAGCTGTAGGTCTTTTTTTGTTCGTCAACCAGTGGGCGCTGATTTTTTCAATGGTAGGTCTGAATTCCTCCTCCTGGCCAACCCGAGCGTTTAAATCTCCTATGAAAATTTTGACGCAGTGGATCGGGCAGCTGTCGTACTCACGTTCCAGCTGCGCGTAGAATGCGTCCTTATCATCATCAGTGCTTCCGGAGTGTGGGCTATGGACGTTGATTATGCTGAAGTTGAAGAACCGGCCTTTGATCCTCAACCTGCACATTCTTTCATTGATCGGCCACCACCCGATCACGCGCCTTAGCATATCGCCCATCACTATGAAAGCTGTTCCCAGCTCGTGTGTGTTGCCGCAGCTCTGGTAGATGGTATGATTACCTCTAAACGTTCGCACAATTGATCCCTTCCAACAAACCTCCTGCAGCGCTACGATGCCGAATCCACGGTCCTTGAGCACATCGGCGAGTATGCGTGTGCTCCCGATGAAGTTGAGAGATTTGCAGTTCCACGAACCGAGTTTCCAATCGCTAGTCCCTTTTCGTCGCAGTGGTCTTCGCCGATGGTTCCGGTCCAAACTCTCTTGTTGATTGTTCGTTGCTTAAGATTTTTAAAGGCTGGCTTGCAGGGCCTGACACCTCCTCCTTACTTCCGGTGGACCATGGTGCACAGTTTCACTTAGAGTCCCTCGCTGGCACTCGGACGATGATCAGCCGCCCCTAACATGGAGAACAGACGCTGTTGTGAGCCGATCCTGACATGGAGAACAGACGCTCAATAAGATTTGCACCTCCGGAGAGGTGCCCCTTTCCCTGTCAGCATACGACCATAGTTCCCACCGGGGTTGGTTACCCGATCTTCCCTAAGGTTGCTCGTATCCCGGCCAGCACCGCGGGGAGGTAGGGATAGGAGTTGCTGGGTAAGAGGCTAAGGACCGCGAGATGGGGTCTATTTTATTCCTTCAGGTACGCGAAGTACCAACGGTACGCTTTACCCAGCATTTGCCGTGCCAAGTGTCGTTGGAATTGATTAAGTCTATTTCTTCCAACATCGCCTTTTTCCACTGGTAGCTCTGGGAACTGGACATTACTTGTTTGAAACTCGTCGGCTTCTCCTGAACCAGCAGTCCAGCAACGCACGCATATCAGTCCGGTGGATTACCTCAATTGATCCTTTCAGACCTTCGGATGGGCAGCTCTTCATCCACCTTCCATTCTTTTCCGTCATTTTGTTGGACTTCATCTGGTTCGATTGATTTATCATGCACCATTCGCTGGAGGAATGCTTGAAGGAATCACCAACTCTTCTATTTTAGCTTCGTCCAATTATTGGCAGGTATCCAGGAACTTGACATCGCGATTCACGACATTTTTTTCCGCTTCTTGAATCCAGAAAACGATACGCTTTCGAAACATTTCTGTATTCAACGAACTTGAGCTTTACTGCTTTGCTTTTCAGCTTTGCGCGCTTTTTGTTAGGCACATGGCAGAATACATCCACTCCGAATCGTTGTACATGCCCCAGCTTGGGTTTCTTACCAAACCATCGTTCATGCGGTGGACCGGAGATTGAGCAAGAAGGCAGTCGATTTTGAAGGTAGTGGGCTGTAACCACCACCGCCTCTCCGCAGAATCGATTATCCATGTTGGCATCAACCGAGTGAACTGGCCAACAATCCCGTTCCGCTTGAGATGCGTCAAGATACGCCATCCAACGGATGTTTTGACCACCTGGTGGCCACCATGATCCATGTGTGGTCAAATCCTCCAGTCCATACTCATGTTTCGAAAACAATAGGTTTTGAAAAAAAAAATCCCGCCGATCCACGAGGAAATTTCCGAATTGACCATTTTTACAGATGTTCCGGATCTTTCAGGGGACCACCCGGTGGCCACAATGGTCCAACCATCGATGGTTGGATATTCCGTGAGGAAGCAACAAAACCATCAGCGCAAGCACTAAGTTTTCAGGGAAATGACGTTTGCTGATAAAAGAAATAAAAGAAGTCTAAAGAAATCTAACCTGGCAACAGGTTAAAGCGATAGCTGGATATCGCTCAGGATGAAGATCTTTCAAGTCGGCTCTTTGCATCACCGGAGGTGTACAGAACCCATAAGCAAGTAAGTACGAATATCTCATTCAGTATTACATCAGGTGCTATTCTGGATTTTTTTTTCTATATACATAAAAATGAATTTCTGTCTGTCTGAACCTTATAGACTCCGAAACTATAGAACCGATCGGCGTCAAAATTTGTATACAGAGGTTTTTGGGGATAAATTGCGTTGAAAAGTAAAAAGTTATCAAGGAGTTGCCGTAGGGGGGCGGGGCATATTATACCGTCTTACCCTACTTCAGGAAATTCTTGGAATGTTTGACAATGTTTGATCACATATTCAATTTGGTTCTATAGATTTCAAATGACGTTCACGTTCAGGTTACACACTTTAAGGCCTCGACTACAAGGGATTTTTGGATGAACTGAAATAGAACAATTGTTGAACGCTTATCCCATTTAATTCAATCAGTATAAACGATGAAAATAAAGTTGACCATGTTCTCTGGGGAATTCTTGGATGATTTGGAATAGAATATTTACTGAAGAGTTATATATCCAGGAATTGCAACCGAAAGAGATTGAATTATTCTCTCATTTATGACTGAGAGACTTTTTTTTCGCAAGCTGTTATGATATAGCATTGATTCGGAGGGCTATACACTATAAATTTTTGTCAAACTTGTGTTCATGGCTTGTAATAACTCGAAAAAGTTATTGCTTCTCTTTTTTCTTGGTTTTCTGCAAACTATGGCTCTATGAATCGAAAATGGCATTAACCATCTTTAGAAAGAAATACAAACGTTTTGGCTACGCGTGTAGACTCTAGGGCCTTTTAAATTTCCAGCTATTTAGCTTACATCTGAACAATTAACACTGGATCAATAATTTGACGCCACAATACACGGTTCAAGACCACATCTCTCTCTTCGGTTGCGCCCACGCTGGCCAAATCGATTTGTACTTGGTCCTCCCACCAGGCTCGCTGCGCTCCACGCGTTCTTGCATATTTGCCGATTTGGAAGCGTACACCATCCATGCGGGTTTGCTGTCCGGCATTCTTGCAATATGTCCTGCCCATCGTACCCTTCCAGCTTTAGCTGCCTTCTGAATACTGCGTTCGCGGTAGAGTTGGGCAAGCTCGTGGTTCATCTTTCACCGCCACATACCGCCCTCTTGCACACCACCAAAGGTGGTCCTGAACACTCGTCTCTCAAATAATTCGAGTGCTTGCAAGTCCTCCTCGAGCATGGTTACTATTATCGTTTAGTATTTTCAATGATACATGTTATTATGTTTATTGCGTTGTGAATATATGACTGCAAGCATTGTACTATTAGAAAAAGATGTAGAAAAAACATCGCGCTAAAAGTTAAGGGTATGCGATAATACACTTTTTCCTAACGAAACGAAACGAAACGAAATTTAAAATGTCTGTGTTGATTCGAAACAAAACGAAACGAAATATGTTTTAACTTTTGAGATTTCGAAACGATACGAAATCAACGTCCATTTAATTCGAAATTTTTCGAAACGAAACGAAATTTTAAATTTTTTCCGCGGAATTTTTATTGAATTGATTTTACATTATGTACGCAATTCTGGTTTCATTTTCTCAAAGTCAAATAACTGCTTTGCGACCAATAGAATTATAGTAACAGAAGAAGTAGTCTGTGATAAATCGCCGTGTTCCCGTTTACCATTGGCGATAAGGCAACACCCCAGCATTTGTGCCGCTTTCAAAGGAATTTATCGTGGAGTGGGTGCTTCAAAATCTGATCAATTTTATATCAGTTCAGCTTTATATCAGTAAGTATATACATAAGTAAAAGTATAGGAATTGTGGGATTTCATTTGTTTTCTGATTCAAAATCTATTTAAAACCTTATTTCATTTAAGATTTATGTGATTATGCTGAAGCATACTTCATATTCATTTATCGGCGTGGTTTTATGGTATTGAGCTAAATCAAAACCAGAATATACGAATATAGTAAACGCAGATAGATAATTGTTAATGGCATACATTTGCTCGCTAGACGAATCCTCTGCACCTTTCTAAAATGCACAAAGATATTTCTTTCAGATTGTGATTCAGAAATGTGATCGCAAAGTTTTTACGACTGCAGTTTGCCATATATGAAGAAATAATTTTTCCTTTCTTATACAAAAACTTGTAACATTTGCTTCCAAATTCAACCTTTTTATAGGAGGCTCGGAGACCCATAGTCTTATATACAATCAACTCGACGAACCAAGCTATTGTCTGTTTGTCCTTATATATGGCCGGGGTTCTGCCAAATCACACCAAGCGCCAGCAAAAAACACCCATTTTTTCCCAAACTTTCGGTTGGTAGATCTAATTGATCACATATAGTATCGGATATCCCTCAGCCTCATAACTGTGAATATTCATCAACAAATGTACATATAAAT
This sequence comes from Armigeres subalbatus, assembly GCF_024139115.2. Taxonomy (NCBI): domain Eukaryota; kingdom Metazoa; phylum Arthropoda; class Insecta; order Diptera; family Culicidae; genus Armigeres; species Armigeres subalbatus. Next base: position 281,801,026 of record NC_085140.1, read on the forward strand.
TGATATAAAATCATTTCCGTTTTCTTTTAGCGAACAAAATACCACAAGTCAGTTGTGCAGTTTTGCTGAGCCCCGACCATATGTGTTTGTCCATATGAGGCATGCAAAAATTGTTGTCAAATTTGTCAAATGTTTTCCTTAGGGCATTCTTAACTATTAAGCGGTGCTTAGTCATGCGCTTAAACCTGGTTTGAGGTATAAGAGGTGAAGAAGTTGCCATTTAATAAAAAAGAGGCGCTTTAAAAATACTTCACAAGGGCCTCAGGAATCCACGCCTCGACTTTGCCTCTTTGACAAAGTTGTACTGATCTGATTGACGGGCTTGGTGGTCATATGGCTACTGCTTCTGCCTCATACGCAGGAGGTCGTGGGTTCAATCCCAGGCCCGTTCCATTCCTCCTACTTTGTATCTGTTCATATGTTTCTCATGTTCTAGCAATCGCTAAAACACTGGAAAAGGGCTTTCATACAGTTTTCATCTTCTATCCCTATACCTACAACTTGATTTAGTTCTAGCAGGTAACTGTTAGAATTCGAAATGAGCGAAAAAGTTCCTTTCGGCATCCAATTACACCCGATTCTGTTTTTACACGGAAATCCCATACAAAATTTTTGCAAAGTTGCTCCATTTTGCATGATTCGTTGAGAAATCATAAAACTTTTTTTACACGGATTTTCAAATTTTGAACTGAAAACTTTTTTTACACGGAACGCATCCCCCGTGTAAAAAAAGAATCTGGTTTAGAATACTACAGCACCCTTTCATAACTATCACATGTTCAACCCGTTAACCAAGACGAACCTCTGCCATAAAACCTAAAACCTAACCCCCAGATTCCAATTCCGCAGGAACTCGTGGCATCATCAATTCCTTCCTATCCCCGATGACCGTGAGGACGTGGCCAGCGCCGTTATCGACTATCCAAAATACTAGAGCTCTCGGACTGTGCACATTGAGGTTGGAGAGCAAATCCCATGCTTCCATCCATTGGTTCCCTGTGCAATTGCGATTGTTCTGGTTGATCACGGAGTAGCAACTACGAAATGCACGGTCATCATGCTCATGCTCATGCAAAGTTGTACTGATCTGATTCATATCTGGATACATTTACACTCTGAGTCTAACGTCTTAAATATTGAGTCGGATCACTTTTGGACAAATGGGATAGAATATAGTTAAAGATATTTTAAATTTTCTGCTGGACATTTCTTACATAAAACCGAGAACGTATTTTAGAAGAAAACTAAATACGTATTTGTCGACTCAGAATGGGATTATATAGTAGGCGACAATAGAAAAATTTGTACTACATTCAGTTTTGAAAACAGCTTTATGATTTTGTTCAGCGGCGCAGCCAAAATTTTTGACAACCGTACAAAATGGTTTAAGTCTAAATTTGTTTCGAAATTCCGCGGAATTCCGTTAAATTTCGTTATAAGCTTGTTTTTTCTAGCGAAATTTTTGTAACTTTACGAAATTTAAAATGTCTTTGTCGATTCGAAACGGAACGAAACAAAATATAATTTTACTTTCGAGACTTCGAAACGATACGAAATCAAGGTGCATTCAAACAATTTTTTTTTCCGCTGAATTTTTTTATTGAATTGGTTTTACTACATTACGTATGCAATTCTGATTTGACTTTTTCGAAGTCAAATAACTGTCTTGCGACCAATATACTGCGTGTAACCGCATAGTTGTCCCATTTTTGCTGGGTTTCCTATTCATATGGGACAGTTATGCGATTACTGGCAGTACAGTTATAATAACAGAAGAAGCAAGCTATGATAAATTGCCGTGTTGCCGTTTATAAACTAATGGCGAAAAGGCAATACCTCAGAATTTGTGGCGCTTTCAAACGAATTCATCGTGGAGTGTATGCTTCCGAATCTGATCAATTTTATATCAGTAAGTATATAAAAATATAGAAATTGTGGGATTTTTCGTATATGGATTCAAATTCTGTAAAAACTTTATTCGCAAAGTTTTTACGGCAGCAGTTTACCAGGTATGAAGAAATCATGTTTCCTTTCACAAACAAAAAGTTGTACCAAAAGGCTATCATTTCCTTCCAAATTCAAACTTTTTATAGGAGGCTCGGAGACCCATACTTTTATAAACTTACTAGTTTTTGTCTGTTTGTCTGTTGTATATGAGTTTGTGCTTATAAGACATGTAAAAATTGATGCCAAATTTTCATCATCAAACCACTTCAATTAAGTGCAAGAAACACCTGGTAAAGAACCTTCTGCAGTTTTAATGGTCCTTCAACCCGTTCTGGATTTTATTTTCAAATTCTATGCGAAGATCTAGAAATGCCCACGACTCTGCAATGTTCCTTACATATTGTTCAAATAGTCAAAGAATAGCTTAGCTTGATTAATTGTACACATAGTAGTTGCTCATCATGATTGGCCGAGAAACAGCAAATGTTCACAGCTTACCAATTGAATAATCTTCTTGGGAAAATTTTTTTTCGAAAAGAGCACATCATGAAAACTGTCATACGAAAGAGCTATCGAAAGGAGATGCGCAATGAGGCCTAAGCGAAGGTGAAGAAATCGGCCTTTAATATGAAAGAGGCGCTCTAAAAAGGGCCAAGGGCCTTACGAATTCACACCACGTCTTTGCCGCTTCGACAAAGTATACTTATATGATTCATATCTGATTACATTTACACTATATTTACATATTGAGTCGGATCACTTTTGTAAAAAAATAGGATAGGATAGTTAAAGATACTTTTCGTTTTCTGTTAGATTTTTCTAACAAAACACTGAAGACGTTTTATAAAAGAAAAATAAATACGTATTTGTCGACATTATATAGTAAGCGTTAACAGAAAAAAATGTATAACATAAAGATTTGTTTTCAGCGGCGCAGCCAACATTTTTTATAATTATTAATAACATGCTCCTATATCAATAACATTCGCAAAACAGGCAATTTAGGCTCAATTTGTGTCATGTTTTGTTGCTATCCAGCGTGCTCACTGCTGGAAGAAATCACAAAAATGACAAATAAAACAATTTGCGCACCAATTCTTTGTTTTCTAATGGTATTGATTTGGGTACATGGTATGGATTCAAGGAGCAGTTTCCCTATAAAGTATGGCTTAAGTTAAAATTTGTTTTGAAATTCCACGGAATTCCGTTAAATTTCGTTAGAAGCTTGTTTTTTTTAGCGATATTTTTGTTATTTTACGAAACGAAACGAAATCAAGAAACCAGATTTCGCCATGCTCAAATTCCCCGAAATTCCGCGGAAGTTCGTTTCGAACCTCCTGAAACGAAATTTTTCAAAATACCGCATATGCTTACACCATACCACACATTTTTACGTTCAGTTCGTTTTCGCAGTGAACACAAATAGTTCGCGGTATGAGAAAAACCCCAAAAGTTGTATGAAGGATTCAATACCGATGAAAGGTTAAAGGTTGGAGCATAAGAACCCGGTTGGCAGCGGCCAGCAGAGCGTAATCATTGGTGAAGAAGCGGTAGGTACCAACTCCAGCCATCATCGCCACTGCGAGACAACAACTGTGACGGCGACGACGACAACGATGGACGATGATGATGACAAAGGAAAATTATTATATCCTCCGTTGGCCTTCGTTGGCAGCAGCACATTCATATGTAGACACGCGGGCAAAACTCCATCCAACCGCCATCGTATCAACCGGCGCATCGTTTCGCATTTTATTTCGCTCAGTCAAACATCAATCAAAATTCCGGCCCCATTCCGGTTATTTCATGACGGTTCGGAAAAGTGAAGAAAAACATTTTTATATGAGTAAATAGTTTCATGTCTTTCCGTGCGCTGGCATTTCTCCAAGGACTTAAAGCAGCATTGCCTTCGTAAGCTGATTTTGGCGTCCATGATTTTTTGTAACAAATTACTTTGATATATATTTTTTATCAGGTAATGTTAAAGGTTCATCCTTTTAGAAGCATTGCATGTTCGTTCTCCTCTCGTATTGCAGAATAATTAAAGTAAGCAGGAACCTGATTATCTGAAAACTTGAAGTAAATGACCAAAAGACTGGTCCTGGAAATATAAATTTGTCGGTATCTACCCCATCAAAAGTGCATAAGCCAATTATAACAAAAAGAATTATTTATTTTTAGAAATAGTGTAACAAAATTTTGCTGGTTTGTTGTAAAAAAGCCACATCCCCCCCCCCCGCGGGGGGGGAGCAGGGACTATGTCCAAGGGCTTGACGACCCCTCCCCATGGCCACTGCGAGTTAGGGGGCCTGCCTAGGATGTAGTGGGGTTTGACAGTGGGCTCTGTTAAACCTCTACAAAAAGCTGCATGTGTCCATAAGCAGGCCCTATCAAACCCAGTCAACACATGAATGTATATGGTGTCGTGTAGGATGCTGAAGTGCAGGCGATAGGTACTTTTCCACACAACATGTATGTATATCGTCTCCAATTTAGCATCTTGTATTGCACCATGTGCGATTTTATGTAGACTGGGAAGCGACCGTGTGCCGCTCAAAGCGCACAAGCCCAACACGAGTGCCAACCGGCACATCAGGATTAATACCAGTGAGATCCTGATTACGGTATACTGGTCAAGGCAAGTGACACACACGCGCGCGAAAGTAATGCAAAATAAACGACATGTAAAATGAACGTAAATTTACATTCTTACTTAACGTCAAATAGAGATAAAATAAGGGTTGCTCAATAACATTATCTTTCCGATTACAATCAATTATTTTCAATCCCGTTTCTTTTTTACTTTTCTTACGTTAATGAAATGATAACGCGGGCGCCTAATCCGAAATTCAAATGAACAATCGCTCACTTTGAGCGATTGATTGTTTATTCTCGCGAAGAATGAACAATTGAACAAATTAAGGAAATGCTAATACTGCTGTGTAGAAGTTTCATAGGTCACATCACTTTCCATTGTAAATCCCGATCTATGTTACTGATTACCCCACCCATCTAACACTACTTCCTTCCCGTGGTAAATGTGGAGATGCAGAGGTATTCTCGGTCTCTAGTAGCAACAATTACCACACACTCACATTCCCTCCCTCACTGTAAGGACTTGGCCGGCGCCGTTATTGATCAATATTTGCGAGCTGCTGAAACGTGCACTTCGAGAATAGTTGGTAAATCCCAACCACTATTTACTTGGATCGTAGTGCAATTTGCACCAGTTCTGATCAATCACGGAGTAGCAACCATTGATATGTACAGTCAGTCTAAGCTAAGCTAAGCTAAGCTAAAAAGCCACATCCACCGCCCCCCCGCGGCTACAAAGAAAGTTCATGTTGAAAGTAACTGGGTTGGATTTCAAGTCGGATCCCGGATCCCGGGATTGCAGATTGGAAATCTCGAATTCCATGGGCATAAAGTATCCTAGACATACGAATGCAAAAATTGTAACATGGCTTAGAAACCTCGCAGTTAACAACAGTGGAAATACTTAATGAACACTAAACTGTGAGGCGGTAATGTCCCAGTGGGGGATGTAATTCCAATAAGCAGAAGAAGAAGCAGTATTATTGAAACAATAAAAAAATGAACAAAAAAAAACACAGGCGTTATACAATTATAACCTTTATATCAATACTATTACAAACGTTGATATAATTATTCAATACTAGCTGCTCGGTCGAGCTTTGAATTCGATAATATTTATACGCACTCTAAATGAATTTGATTCAGATTTGTAATGAAAATCAAACGAAGGAAAATAAAAAATATGTTTTATATCTGATTGTTAACATAAATAAATAAAATAATTATTTTTTTTTACGCGCATCGTATTTTGGTGGTGCTCTTTGATTTTCGCAATAAGCCATTTTATGAGACAAATTCGATCAGCTGATTGGAATTTTGAGTGGACGGCTCGGTGTTCGTTTTGGTAAGTTTACATGCAATCCTTCATCATTTCGTCATCATGATTATCATCATTCCATTCCATTTTCGCAAGTGTTCCTTGTAAAATGTGAATATTAGAGTTATTTGTAAAATGTGAATATTGGGTTAGGTAAAGATTAGTGTTAGGTTGTTAGTCTAGAATATCTTTTTTTTATTTTGAAAACGATAAATAATTTATCACTAGCGTTTCCTTAGCGACTAATGTTTGCTTTATGTTTATTTCACTTATATATCTGAAATTCAAAAAAAAAATTCCAATTAAAGATTCGAACTTTTTTTCAAGCATAAAAACCTCAGTTATTTGTTATCCAATTGAAGGTCATATTTATGCATAGAAATTGTAATATGCACTGTACCCACAACCTTTCAAAAGTGTAAGAAGGGTCCCATTCACTGTAGGTGGATTAAGTCGCGTTTTATTAATCAACACGCTGCTTAGAACCTCGTCCCAGTAAAGATGTGACGTACTTTGTAAATGGCCACCTTACACAAATTTCATTAAAAATAGGAGCATTTCTCGAAAAAACAATCACCAGTCTACTAAACATTTTTTCGATGAAGAAGATTATTATTGAGAAACTTAACTATTGCTACCTTTTGGTAGGGGAGATAAGTATGAAATGCGTCACCACGTTTTCTTGGTTATTAAGCCAAATTTTGTCTCAAAATCGTGAGTGGCTGAAGCCAATTAACATTTGCAAGACGTTACACGAAAAAACTTAGCCAAAAACTCTGTATTTAAATTTTTTTAAATATTTTTTTTTGGCTCCTAAAGATGCATTTTTGTTATTTTCGTCAACAATGCATTACTGCACTTTAGCAACAAAAAACATTTTCTCTTTATTACAATCAGTCTAAGACATTGACTACCTTAAAGTATAAGACACTAATCTTATGCAAAAGAGTGTGACTATTTCAGTTAAAAATATTGGAATATTTTGATTATCATTTTTGGTGGCGCATATTGCCCAGCGTCGTTCATTTTAAATGGAAATACACTATTTTGGAATAAAATCATTTTCTTGTAATATTGTTGGTTTTTCTTGAAAATTCTTGGATCATATAATGACTGATATGTTAGATTATTGATAAACACTTCGAAACTACATTGTTTCGGATGAAATCACCATCAAATTAAAAGATTTGCTTAAGGGGCGCATATTGACCGTCCTTCCTCTACACTGCTTCCAAAAAAATTACTCCCAGGGTGCTGCATGTTTTGAGTAGTGCACCATGGCTTAACGTGTCGATTCGAATTTGATCGTTTTCGATGATTTCACAACTATAAAATGAAAGTTTTACTGTAGCGCATTCTGTTGATGATCTCGCAGAATCACATCAAATCGTTACAGAGGAACTGAGAGATAGATTTTTTTAGCAACATGTTCTAGCTATTACATTTAATTCATTTTGGGATAAAGGGTCGTACACTAATTGAGCCGTTTGTTGTGTTTGTTTGCAAATGTGACATTTTTGGCCAAAATGAGATTTTCATATATTCTGAATCCTCGTCCAAAAATACGTATTCTGGCAAAAAAAAGAAAAAAAAAATTTTTTGGGAATGTATGAAGAATTTTTCGCTTGTTTGAGAAACTACTTATGTACACGCAGTACTGCTTGCAGTTTTCAAACTGGAAGTGCCTCAGGATGTTGAGTTTTGCCAAAAACTATTGATCTGTATCGAAGAAATCAAAAGATTTGGTGCCAATTTGTTCAAAAACAGTTTTTGTTGTTTTCTCGGAATTGTGAAAAATGGATATATGCAGTTTCTCAAACAAATGATTCAATTACGTAAGCACTCATGGGGAGATGGGGATCTTTTATTTTCTTTCGCTCCATATAAACGAAAAATAATTTCTTTGAGAAAAATCTTACATGGAGGGAAGTAGGGTTCGAAAACCCTTAGACCCTTGGCCAAAGTTGAAGAGGGAAAATGGAGCTAGAAGTCTGCCATACAACACTTTTCGGAGTTCCACTTCTAGAGTGAGTTATTCGCTGAATACTAAATGATAATGAAATGATAATTTCAATCCCTGCCGTAGACCAAGCTTTAAGGCTTCCCCAGACCTAAGCGATTTCATCGCCGCGTCAGCGATAACTAGTCGCCACGATTCTGTTTACGCTTCCACACCAAAAATTTGGATGCGTTTTTTGATCATAACAACACTTTTTTTTCGTACGTACGTACTGTGCAATGATGTCCATTGGAGCAATTCCAACTAACAAGCAAGTTTGGGAACCTAAGCTCTGCTCTGTTGTATAATTCTGGAGTTTCGTAATTGTTCTGAGCATACTGTGATTTTTATATAATGGTGTAATGATGTTCCATGACCCTTCCCCAACTAACAAACAAGCTACAGGACCTATGAAAAATTCTGTTGGTTTTTTTGACCTCCAATATCTGAACTCATGTATGGTACCGTATATATTCTGGGAATGATATGATTTATATATATACTGGTGTAATGATGCCTCGTGGGGTTTTTGCAACTAACACATAAGCTCTGTAGCCTTTGAACTCTGTTGGTCTTGTAGATCTCCAATATCTGAACTCAAGAATGATTTGGTGTGCCGAAGGGAATGTTGTGATTTGTTAATATTAGTGTAATGATGTCCCATGGGGTTAATCCAACTAAAACACAAGCTCAGGACCATATGAATCACTCTATTAGTGTTGTAGACCTTCAATATCTGAGCTCAAAAATGGTTTGGAGTACCGTAGCTATTCTGGGAAAGTTGTTTTTTTATATACTGGTGTAATGATGTCCCATGGGGTTTCTACAACTAACACACAAGCTCGGAAACCTATGAAATACTCTGTTTATCTTGTAGACCTCCATCTGAACTCAAGAATAGTTTGGAGTACCGTTGATGTTCTGATAACACTGCGATTTGATAAAAATAGTTTAATTATGTCTCAAGTAGCAATACCAACTGCAAATTACCAACTTAAAACGCTTTGTTGTTTATGTAGACCATCAAGATCTGAACTCAAGGAAGGTTTGGAAGTCCTAGAAGATCTAAAAAAAAAATTTCCCCCCATATTTCTACTTTTTCATGGTTTGCATCCGTTTTTGAAGCAGTAAGTCTAGAAAATCATTCTCTGAACATCTCTGCTCAATCTTGCAATCAGCCTGGACGGTGAAAGCTGTATTCACAACTTCGATTCAATTTATTCAATTCAACATGTCTCACATTGTATGTATTTTACTTTTTTCGGATCCAGCCGCTCAACAATCGGTCAGATATAGACTTCGTTGCATTATTTTGATCCTCGTCCAAGTGGATTGTCCATACAGTAGTAGTCGGTTGATAAGTTTCTTGACGAATAGGCTATAATTTGACAAGATTCCCCGTCGAATGCAACTTGCTGCGAGTAAATTTGTTAAAGATAATTACCGTTCGTTATTTTGCTTGAGTATTCAATTCTACAAAACAAGTATTTCAATTCTGAACTCAAATTGTACACAACCCGGTGCGTTTCTCAAATTTTGATATAAAATGACGCTGTTGTCATCAACGGCTTCCATTTTCATTACTTGATCATTGGCAAGTATCATCTTAATAACAGCAGTTCATCTATGAACTTTGTATTAAAAACCACCCCAGAGCAGATTTACTCGCAAGACAAGGTTCAGGTGTCCAGTTCATAGGACCCGAACCTTTTTGCGGAATTTCTAAATGTGTTATACAAATGAAGATTAATAAATGGGAGGATGAGACGATACAGTCGAGTTGGATCGCTACAATCTAAACAGTTCATTACTCCAAATAAGAAAATTTCAAATAATTTGCTAAATCTAAAAAAAAGTTCTTTGAAAATAGTTATTGGTCTGCTCACAGGTCATTGTCCGGCCAGATATCATTTGAAAAAGATAAACAGAAGTCAAACTGATATCTGTCGCTTTTGTGACTGTGAGATTGAGACCTCTCAACATCTGCTGTGCGATTGTTCAGCACTATTCCTGCGAAGAAAGAAGTTCTTTGAGAAGGGCATATTACCCAGCAAACCCCAATATGGTAGTAAAGTTTATTGAAACAGTAATACCAGATTGGGGTACTTCGCATCAGGAGACAATAGCGGTAACCCCACATGGTAACTCGCTGATCTGAGTAGATGCAATACTAACAAACAGTGTCCTTGAAAAGTTGTTGTTGATGTCAACCACCACACCAAATTATCTATCAACATCAAGTTTATGAAAACTCGGGACTGATTTGCGATTTGGAGGGAACTTATTTTGTAAACAAACATTGGAAGGCAAATTCCTGCTGAAGCAAGCATTTTTTCAGAAGAGCAAGTCACGTATCCGATAGAATAGGCTTTCCTTTATCAGGTAGGGGAATTAGTTGTGGAGAAACATGATTGCATTCTACGGAATCAATAAAACAATGTTTGTTTACAAAATAAGTTACGCCCTAATTGCAAATCGGTCCCGAACTCATATATGAATATGTACATTATGTGGATTGTGGAAGATAATGATTTGAAAAATGATGAGATTCGAACCCACGACCCTCAGTACGCTTTTTTACAATTCGGATTTTTGGATTAACATGTAATGCTCAAAATTCCTAGAACTTCATATTTGTTCGAAATATGAAGAAAGTGATATTTAATTTTTTTAAATGTCACTAAAAATCACTCTTTTTGATTTTTTTCGAGATTTAATTTTTTAAACCCGTTTCTCGGAAATGCTACTAGAAGAAGCTTGAAAACGAACAGAGATTTCTCAACAGGTTTTTGTTAAAGTATACTATGACCAGTGTTGGTAAAAACTCAAAATCTCAAAACTTATGGATGATTCAAATCAAGCGTGAGTTAAAACGCACCCAACTCAGCACCTAAAAACTCATGGATGAGTTGAATCATCCATTTGAATCAGGTTTTCTTTTGTTCTCCTTCGTTAAAAGCAGTAAATTAACGTTTGTCGCATATAATATTAGACACTCTTTTATGTATAAGCAATAAATTGCCCCCAAAGTGATTTCAAATGCGATTTTAAACCAAAATAATGTTTTGGCAAATGAGTGAAATGATGCGTTTTAGCATGAAAAATTCAAGCGTGATGCATTCCTTTAAAATCGCAGACGATTTCGTTCGCACGGGAGCGCTCGTTGATTGAGATTTATGAGTGATTTTACCAACACTGACTATGACCTTAAAAAGGATTGAATCTTAAAGAATAGAATTGCATTTACTCTGCTTTCAGCAAGCCTTCTTAATTTGAGTATGACAAGACTTATCTCAATTATATCACATGAAAAATCTTCGTTTCCCTCCCAGAGTTATTGTTATCGCACACGTGAGCACACATTCAGACGAAATTCGTCTTCACCGTCACACCTGGTTCAACTTCATGGTTTTTATTTCACATCTCTCAGATGGTTGCTCGGGTTGAGCACTGCATCCGAAAGTGCCAAAGGATGGTTTATGTTTTGCCACTTCTAAGACTTCTGGAGATTTAGTGTAAATAAAAACATCATCATCGTTCGTTGTCATCCTCGCCACCACCTACGTATGCGCTGTGATCCTTAAGCTGGCCATATCACCATCGACGGTATGTACACACAGAGGGAACCCTTCCACTTTCCCGAAGGATACAACCTAGTTGTGAGCTGTCCTCCGAGAATCCACACGGTGAACCATGGACGACTTTGTAGATTCACGTATAAATTTTATGTTTGCATTCGCTCTAATACCTTGTGGCTGTTTTCCTCATTTTTTCGTGCTTATTTTTCATATCTGATTCCATTCCGTTGCACAACTCGGAGGACCGCGCAGAGACAACCACCACGGATGGGTGACGAACAAGGATTTGCATCTCTCCGAAAGCGGTATGACCGTATGCAAGCGATTCGCCCACAGCTTTGGCACTTAGTCCCGAAGCCAACAGTAGCAACAGCGGCACTTGTAAGGACTTGGCGCTGGCGCTGGCTGTTGTGCTGAGTGTAATTCGTAGCATGCATGAATCACGCCAACATCCATGCAGATGACGATGGTCGGTGGTGGGTCGCTAAGTACACACATCCCCGTAGCGAGGCTGGAGTTGCCTGCCGGATTGCGTTCATGCAGATACACTTTCAAGTGTGAGATGATATCCTTGTGCTGGGGATGGAAATATTTTCAGAGCTTGGAATTGCGCTGGAGCTTTGGAGATGAATATTTTATGAGTTTATTATACCACTCCACACTGGTTCCGTAATGAAATGGTTTACATGGCAGAGTGAAGCAGCCAGTACCCATCATTCGGATAGGAACAAGGCCAAACACATCGAAATATGTGATAGTTTGTTTTATGCTCTAATTTTGTGGAAGAAGCAAGTCAATTCAAAAACATTTTAAGTGAGATTACCCAAAAGAAAAGCTATCCACTTTTGACCACTATTCATTTGCTTACATTCAATGACTACAAAACACGAAAAATAGCGATTCTCCATAAACAAATATAGCCTTTCGGTACACTTAGTGTTACTGCTGTTTAATTGTTGGGTTTCCATTATAGTACTCAAATGAGTGTTTTAATCAATTTTATGTAACTTATTTAAGTGCTATAATGGTAATTATAACACTTATTTCATTGGTATGGAAAAATAGGCGTTTCTTGTCTCAAAAATGAGCTGTAAAACCAGGTAGAGTTGCAAAAAGTGTTTTTCCAATCTGCATTGAATCGTGAATAACTTTTAAACGGATAGATATAGAACGTTGCTATTTTTATCAAAATGTTCGTTATAAAATTTCCCATCTTTCTATGTAAGTAGCATGATTATGGACACTCATTTTGGATGCAATAATAGAAAAATATACAGAATGATGATTTCAGGCCATTTAAAGCATCAGTGAAAAATACATAGACCTAAAACATGCCGTATCAATGTTCTACCGTAAAGTGAAGGTCCTAAGTTAAATGTAAAAAATATAAAATGTATGGGTTTCTTCGAAAGGTTGAGCCCCTAAAATTCCAGACTTTCTCCAATTTTGGGACACATTAATGAACAGTCCCTAAAGGAGTGAGTCGCAAGGAAACTCAATGCGATCGCACAAAATTTGAACTAGAGTGCGGTGTCGCAAAAAAGATCAACATCAAACCCAAGCAATGCTGGGTAAGTTTTGCTAGTCGTACTTATTTTTTTCTAAAATTTATTATTGTCTATGTAGAAATTTTGGCTATCTCAGTCTTTAAAAACCAGTGAACGATTAGCGTTTTACTCTGGCCGACGTTTCGGTCATTGGATGTGGCCTTTTTTCAATACCATATTTATTATTGTCTCAACATTAATACCATATAAGCAGTTTAGTATTTACTTAAATTTTCTTCTTCCTCTTGAAATCTCAGAAGATGTGTTTGTTCCTTAGAACTTCTGGAGGGATTCCTGGAGGAACTTCCAGAGGAATTCCTGGAGAAACCTCCGGAGGAATTCCTGAAGGAACTTCCGGAGGAATTCCTGGAGGAACTTCCGGAGGAATTCCAGGAAGAACTTCTGGAGGAATTCCAGGAAGAGCTTCCGTAGGAATTCCTGGAGGAACTTCCGGATGAATTCCTGGAGAAACTTTCGGAGGAATTTCTGGAGGAACTTCGGAAGTAATTCCTGGAGGACCTTTCGGAGGAATTCTTGGAGAACCCGACTAGAAGAGCATAACAGAAACTGAACACAATTTTAACATATTGTGATATTTATAACTTATTTTGATACAATTTTGTTCTTAGCAGCATTATCTTTCAAATGTTGTAACAGGATTTTATCATAATATGATTTAAAAAAATGCTCAACACCGAATTGCCCAACAGTAGGCAATTAAAATAGATGTAGTAAAGTCCTCCAGCCATAGATAACACAATGCTGATATAATTTGAAAAGATTGCCTTTATTGCAATGTTGTTAGTTTCATGTTCTCGAAAAATATTCTTGTACATATAAAAACAAAATTTTTGATTGTTGATCACAATCTGGAGACCTATCGTGACCTGTAAAAAATTCCAACTGCACATAAACAATATATTTTGTATCTGATTCTGTTATAATTTTTTATCAAAATTTGTTATTTTTATGATAAAATTGTAACAAAATTTGATAGTTTTTTGTTTCCAGTAGTGTAATTTTTGATAGAAATTTAGATATTTTAACAACATCCTGCACCATGTTTCTAACAAATTTTGTTATAAAAATTTAGCATATCATAATAACATAGGTTGATATAATTTTGATATGACCTTCTAGTCGGGAAACCTCCAGAGGAATTCCTGGAGGAGCTTCCGGAGGAATTCCTGGAAGAACTTCCGGACGGATTCCTGGAGGAACTATCGGACGGATTTCTGGAGGAACTACCGGACGGATTCCTGGAGGAACTACCGGACGGATTCCCTGGAGGAATTTCCGGAGGAATTCCTGGAGAAACTTCCTGGAGGAATTCCTGAAGGAATTCCTGGAGGAACTTCCGGAGGAATTCCTGGAGGAACTTCCGGAAGAATTCCTGGAGGAACTTTCGGATGAATTCCTGGACAAAAAATCGAAGTTGATAGAGATAGCGTGCTTTATAAACCAAATTTTGGTCTATAAAGCACTCTATCTCTATCAGCTTCGATTTTTTGTTGGGTTATTTCGAAGAACTTTCGGAAGAATTCCTTTGAATAACTGCCGCAAGAATACCTTTCAGAAACTTTCGGAGGAATTCTTTTGAGGATCTTATGGAGAAATTTCTTTGGGGAACTAATGGAGGATTATTTTTTCAAGGAACACTCAGAGGAGCTCCCGGAGGAATTTATGGAGCAACTTCCGGAGGTTCCGGCCGATGGTATTAACAGGGTTTCCGGTCGTTTTATCAAACCGGAATCCGCCATCGTGAATTACGTCAAACATCGATTTCCGATTTCCGTGAATGGGTTTGAATGGGTTTTATCACATCGCAAGTCCGTTATCTTAAATTCCAAAATGACGCCAAGCATCGTTTTTCGGCTTCTACTCATCGCGCCCATTCCGACAATACCCATATTGTATGGAGTTTCGTACTCTGCAGATCGATCGTTCCCACATCCATAAAATTATTCCAAGTGTTTTCCATTCAAAAAGACTTAAACAAAATTCCTGCTGGGTACCACGTTAATTTAAAAATCCGTGTTAAAAAAATCGGGAAAAAACCTCTGCAAAAAAACGTTTAAAAGAATCTGGCTGTAATAGAAAACGAGCAAACCAATTTTTTCCTGCAATAGATATGAGCGAAATATAGTATTCTCTCCTTACATCGTTTTTATTCTTTCGAAATGCGGTTTATGTCCGAAAAACCTTGTGATTTAGCACCTGAGATCGAGTTATCATTACGAACCCTTGTGATGATGCACATAAATGAACGCAAACATTGACGAATATGAATTCAGTGAAATAATGAGATTCATGTCCCTTTAGTGTTACATTCGCTATTGCGCTTTACTCATGAAAATTTATATTACACTGGAAGGGCAACATCATCACTAGGTCGAGCAATATGTTATTTTTAATTCGTGTTTTGTTTTTTTTTCAATTTGGAGTTTATATAAAACGAAAACAACACCATAAACGAAGAGCTTAGAAATAATATGCATTAGGGTAGTTCACATTTCAAAAATGTTCGAAAATTCCAAATCCCATATGTCTATCACTTTCTTTTTAATAATTTAGGAGTCCTGTCCAAAGTCCAAAATTTCAGGAAATTTGGAGGTAGCTTTGGGGTGGCGCAGAGGTAATTCATGTTGATATAAGATTAAATACAAAGAAATCAGTAACAGTCCAAATTTTGGTTGAACTCATTCTTGTCACTCAAGGTTTGAATACGCATTCAATCACATCCTTTACATCTTCTAGAACATCAACCGACATGGTGAAACTGTTTTGGGATATTTAGGAGTTTAGAATTTGTGATCTACAACAACGACATTAGCTTTTCAGTTACTCAAAATTTCGGTATGTATTCAACCCAATCTTTTACATCTTGGTAGATCAGCAGATATCGTAGGATAGATTTGGGATATCCTGGGTCATCCAGAAAGAGTTCGGTTTACAACCACGACACTAGTTCTATGTCGTCACTTAAAGTATAAAGCATGTCCTAGTAGATCAACGGACATTGTGTGATAGATTCGGGATATTATGGGTCATACAAGCATCAAGGATAGTTTGGATGACCCAGTATAGTCCAAAACTATCTTACGATAATTGAACCGGTGCCAGCGAAAGTGGTACATGTTACATTGAGTAAATTTTTCAGGAGACGCATTTTCCCACAAACATCGAATAATAAATTCATTTTTGCAGTTTTGTGCAACTAAACTGTACCTACATGTTATGTCTGATGTGCCTAAAGATAGTAGTGAAAAATGAGCAAAGTTTATGACAAATTTCAAATTTATTGGAACAAATTGCACATGTACCACTATTAATGGGAACAAAAGGAAACAGAAACCGAAAAACGTTGACAGTAAAAGTGGTACATGTACATTTTTAAAATCATTCTAAACGGCAGTAAACTATCTTGAAATTCAAAATAGGATTAAAATCTATTGTGAAAACAGTCATGTTGCTGAATTTTCTTTTAAATAAGCAGATTTTAGTGGGTGGAACTGTACATGTACCACTTTTTCTGGCAATGAAATGGCCATTGTGATATATACCAGAAAATAAAATTTGCATATTTCCAGATTTAGTTGCCAAAAATCACTTTTTCGTTATTCCCTTGCTAGATCTTTGCAAATAGAAGCCGTTGGTGGTAAAAACTCAAAATTAAAAAAAATGGTTTATGTACCCCTTTCGCTGCCAGCGCACAGTGTTTTATTACGTCGTTTTCACGATCGAAATACAAAAACTCGAAAAGTGTTGATTTTTGATATAGGGTTTGTTCACAGAAGTTTCAAGATATTTAGGAGCGCATCTTTCGATAAAAACAGTTTAATGATTAATCCCCCTAAAAGTGAGTTGAGGAAATTATTTTTCCACCAGAATGAGATAGACACATAGTGTCTTCCGCAAAGTTGTAGCAAATTGTAATACGAGCAACTTTGCTGAACATGCCGAGTCTCTATCTCTTATATATAACAAACTTAAGACGTTTTATGTAAAAACCCCTTCAAAATTATATTTTTCATTCTAACTCTTTCCAATGATTTTTCCCATTTTCCGTCTCTTCTAGGAAGTTGTTAAGCAAGCAAAATAACATGTTTTTGCTGAACATTGTAACATTCCATCTCATATACAACAAAAGTTATCTTTAAATTATACATATTTTTAGAGTTATTTCCACTTGTAATTACTTCCTTAATTGCAAAAAGCCACAAATTTCTTCACGATGTCCTGAAAGTCGCCCATTTCATCTTTATACTGACATTCAAAACTTTTGTCGACAAGAGTCTTCTCGATTGCTGTGTTAAAAGCTTGAAAACCCATTAAAATCATAATATTTAAATAACTTTGGTTTTATAAGAGATAGGAAGCTGCAATGTTCAGCAAAACATGTATTTTTGCTGGTTTGACAACTTTGTAGAAGAGACGGAAAATGTGAAAAATCATCAGAATTAGTTCTAGCTAAAAGAATCTTTTGAGGTTTCATAACACACATAAAACGTTTGTTTGTCATATATAATTTATATAAGTTTTATAGTTTTTTTGTTCTACAAATTCAGAAAAAAAAAATCACAAAAAAAATATAATTTATATTTATTTGAGAATTCATAAAAAAAAATCAAATTTCTAAAAGTATTCGTGTGATGTCGAAAATACAATTAACATACACAGCGCACATGTCGAAGCGTTTCGATTTGATTAAAACATCTGAAACATCTGCTCATCTAGGTAAATTTTAGGACGCATTGAGGAACTGAGGCATTGATCATTGAGTTCGTTGGATCCCGTTGTATTAAAAGTCAGAGGCCGAGAAATCGAAGGAAGTTCCTTAAAACAATTTTAGTGAAAGTGTGAAAGCGATGACAAAGAGAAAAATGAATACAAATCCAGTTGAATTTGGAAACAGCTGGCAAATAAATATTATAATAAATGCTATTAAAAACAAATGCGGCTATGAAGCCGAGTTTCCATGTTTTTGGTATAATAAACTTAAAATGTTTTATGTTTTTTTTAATCTTTATTATTGTGTTTTTAATTGTAAACTAAATTCAACACAGGCATGTTTTATGTGGAAATCCTTTGAATATGATTATCCTAACTATAACTAATTCCAATGATTTTTCACATTTTCCGTCTCTTCTATAAAGTTGTCAAATCAGACAAAATACATGTTTTGATGGACATTGCAACTTTCTATCACTTATAAAACCAAGGTAATTCAAATATTATGATTTTTCATGGGTTTTCAAGTTTTTAACACAGCAATCGAGAAGACTCTTGTCGACAAAAGTTTTCAATGTCAGTAGAAAGATGAAATGAGCGACTTTCAGCATGTCATGAAGAAATTTGCGACTTTTTGCAATTAAGGGAGTAATTATAAGTGGAAATACCTCTAAAAATATGTATAATTTAAAGATAACTTTTGTTGTATATGAGATGGAATGTTACAATGTTCAGCAAAAACATGTTATTTTGCTTGCTTAACAACTTCCTAGAAGAGACGGAAAATGGGAAAAATCATTGGAAAGAGTTAGAATGAAAAATATGATTTTGAAGGGGTTTTTACATAAAACGTCCTAAGTTTGTTATATATAAGAGATAGAGACTCGACATCTTCAACAAAGTTGCTCGTATTACAATTTGCTACAACTTTGCGGAAGACACTATGTGTCTATCTCATTCTGGTGTAAAAATAATTTCCTCAACTCACTTTTAGGGGGATTAATCATCAAACTGTTTTTATCGAAAGATGCGCTCCTAAATATCTTGAAACTTCTGTAAACAAACCCTATATCAAAAATCAACACTTTTCGAGTTTTTGTATTTCGATCGTGAAAACGACGAAATAAAACACTGTGACCGGTTCAATTGTCGAACTTCCAGGACATATGGTCGGGGTTCAACCAAATCGCACCAAGCGGCTTTTCGACTGACTAGTGATATTTTGTTCTTTAAAAAAACGGAAGCTGTTTCATGTCAATTTAAGCATACATTTGCAGTAGGATATCCTCAGTTATGGCGTTGAGGGATATCCAATACGATTTGCAATCGTTTAAATCTGATAAACGAAAGTTTGAGCTGAAAAATCGGTGATTTTTCGTTGGCGCTTGGTGTGCTTTGGCTGAACCCCGAGCATATAATGGATACAATCGAATACATATCGGAACTTTGAGTAACAAAAAAGCTTTTTTAGCAGCTGTAGACTCATTTCTCGAACTTAGAAATAGATGACCCAGAACACATCTCAGAGATATCGTACGGTGTTTCCTTGCCTTCCATGACAAACACGGTTGAATGCGTTTTGAAACTTTTAAAAACGAGAAAAGTCTTTTGGCAGCTGTACTGCCGCTAACCGCAAGTCGAGCTCATCTGTATATGGAGGCCCATATACAGATGTGCTCGACTTGCGGTTAGCGGCAGTGTAGATCTTAAGTTGTAAAATTAGGGCAAGTTTCGATGGTTTAGGACGTCCAAGTAAAAAGAGTAGTTAATGAATTGTCACGGTAACTTTTAATTACGGGTGTTGGCGCGATAGGTTAGACTGATCACCCTATGAGCGTTGAAATTTAAATGTCAATTTAGACGAGAAGAAGCGGGAAAGGAGAGTAAATAGTTTGGTTGAACCGAATAGAAGAAGTGCTTGAAGCCTAATCTAAATATAAAAACATATAATTCAATTAAAGTTAATAATTAGTGCGGAGTGATTCACTGAAAATTGTGAGTAGTTATATTGTATGTATTGAATATAATTATAACAAATTGTTTATAGTTTAAGCTGATCCACAAAACAACAAGTGTTTGATTTGCTCTAAAAATTCAGTGCCTTCATATTTAAGTGATGAACTCTATAATTTTGAAAAATCACTATAATAAAGCTTTATAGAAGATAAGTGTGTTTCCTTGAACAGCAACAATTTAGAATTTTGTAGAAAAAAGAAGAGTGCTGGAATTCGTAAAAGGATCTTAGAAATAAAAAGGTTGTCGTTTATGGTTTCTTTAATCTCTAAACTGACAAATTTGTTCAAAATTTTCGAAATCTCTGGCACTTGAGAATAGCTTTTTAAATGTATGTATATGTTGAAATGAAAGATATATATTTTTAGGAATTTTCAACATTTACTTTTAGAATTATAATTCTGGAATTCCAGAAAATTCTATGCTTCGGGAGAAATTGACAAATTTCTATAAAAATATTTCTTGAGTTAAACCATGATTCCCAAAACATTGATGATGTCCTAAAGTAGTCAGGAAACACAGACATTATTTAACTGTTGAGAAACCAAGGAAAATTTTGAATTTCTGTGCCTACAAAAATAGCTTATAACAAAATAGCCAAACTCTATCAAACGGAATTTCATGAATCCTAGGATTCAAACAAAATGCAAATAATAACCAGAAAGATTGTTTTAAGAAATAGACAAGATTTCAATTAGATAGGAATCGAAGCAAACCTTGGCGCGAGATTGACGTCTAAACTTTTGCTGCAGTAAAATTTCTCGAACTTTTTATCATTTGGAAGATCAAATCCATGTATGGTTCGTAGTATCGAAATGAAATAACTTGGGAAATTGCCAGTACCATCCGAAGGGAGACCAGCGACTTAAGGATCAGCTCTCGCAAGAACCATCACAAGTACCGCGATGGTGACACTTCAAAGAGCCTCTGCTTCGTCTTCGGCAAGACGCGTCCATGAATCATCCCAGCATCAACGACAACAGCAGATCTAGACGGACCAATCCAGCTTGCGGAACATCTTACCAATATACCGAAAATTACACCAAACTACCTAGCACGTTGATTCGAAAACTTCCACCAGTGGCAGCGAGTGAGGCTGTCAAGAATCTTCCAGATATTGGACCAGATGATCGAATCGTCTATACCAGTGTATTCATTCGTCTCGGACGAGGCTTCCAACGTTGAGGACTGCTCATGTAAGTAGTTCTTGGAAAATTCACGACGGAAATGAGCGCAACTACCAAAGAAGCTTTGGTTAATGGATGATTTGTGCTTATTTTACATAGAACTGGTGGATTTTTAGTCTTTGGTAAGTAAGGAACGATGGTTTGATTGATTGGTAAATGGTTATATACCAAATACTTTTCCGATAAAATGCATCCAATTATTTTGTATTCCTCTATATATATACCGAGTTGTGTCCCGCGATTTCAAATGCTATTTATATACTTGATTCGTATGTCATGTCTGAAATGCTCTATTGGCCTAAAAAGTTTTGAAAACGATATTTTATACAGGACTACTTTCTGAATAGGATAGTTCATCGCATCGGATTCATCTTTCGTCTTCATATTCATCGTCAGAGACGTTTTTTGTTGTTGCTTGAAGAAAGACAACGTTCAGGATAGTAATCGTTTTGTTATAGAATATTTTTAATTCCACTTTGCTTTTGAGTAATTGTGTGCTGATTTGCGTAAGTTGCCGAACGCTGTGTAATAAAATATTTTGTGTATACTTCGAATGTTCAGAACTTATAAAAATTGCGTATGATAATGGGATTCCTTCAGTAAAGCCATGTTCAGTGAAGAAGGTCCACAAACATGTTATGTGAGTGATTTTTTCAGCGGGTTCATCTCACATACATACTTTAATCATTTACTTTAGGAGCTTTGTATATTTTATAAACATTATTATTCATTATTATATAAAATATACTCATAAAGGTCCGCTCTATTTCAATGTGCTTATATTTTCATATATTTTTGAATATTTGTATGGCTTTCATATTTCCATAATTATAATGATCGTACTAGCTTACTGCTCATCTAAATTCTCATAGGGAGCATTCATAAATAACGTAACGCTCAGAGGGGGAGGGGTTGACCTAAGTGTGACAATCCTTATCAAAATGTTCAATGACTCATACAAAAAGTGTGACATAGGGGGAAGGGGGTTTTGAAAATTGCCATTTTCTGCGTTACGTTATAAATGGATCTTCCCATACTGTTTCTTCCAAACCATTCCGCGGAAAGCATCCCGTGTGTTGTAAACCTAACGTTTTTCTTTTCAGAATATCCGTATTTTTTTGAGTTTGTATGAGAAGCTTTTCCAAATTTCCAGGTAAAATTTCTTTAAATTTCAATTGATTTTGTTCGGAAGATTCTTCCGAATTTCATTAGTTTATATGTTTTTTTTTATCTAATTTCTAACTTTTTCGGAAAACTTTTCAACACATTAATGAGTAGTTCTAACAAGCTCTCACGAGATATTATTTCAAATTTCAACTGAAAGTTCTTCCAAATTTAAATAGGAAACTTCTTGCCAATTTTATGTTTTTTGTCTTAAATTGTACGAGAAAATCTGCCTCATTTACACAGGAGTTGTACCAAAGTTCCTAGGAAAATTGTACCGAAATTCCACGCGAATCTCTTCCGAATTTCTATAAGAAGTGTTTCTGCTTTTACAAATCACATTCTTTAGGATTATCACGAGAAATTCTTCCGTGTTTTCGGGTTGTTTTTTTTTCTTACGAGTTTCTTCGAAAACTCTTTCTTATTTGCATGACATTCTTAGAATTTCTTTCAAATTTCAATTGGGCATCTCACTAAATTTTAACGGGAAAGTCTTCAAACTTTTTTTTTTCAAGGAATTCCATATGAATTACTTCCTAAAATATCCAAATCTAGTGATAGAGCGTAAAATGAAATTTTCGTCAGCAAACCTTTCGAAATTCTTTTCAATTGATGAGAATGATATAATAATTTGAATTGAAAAAGCATATGGAGGGAAGGGGTTTTGATTAATTTTTGCTCTTTTACGTTTTAGAGAGCGAGTAGCGAGTAGAGCCGCTTAAATAGAGAATATAATAAGTAGGATCGGTGTACCAATTGTCGCCATACATAAGAACAACTATTTAAAAAAAAAGTAAAAGGCATGTGGGTGGACTTTATATATCAAGCGAAAGGTTTTACTTCCTGCTCCTTAGAACAGCTGTGAAAACCACAATAAAATATGTTATTATCCTCAAAATTGATTAATCCATAATAGGAACGCATGCACCAGTTGTGGCACTATTCTTGATTTTGGTTCCTTATTTGGCAAATCCCATTGTTTTCTTATGGGACTGGCCAAATTGGGACCACTAGTGCGACAACTGGTGCAAAGGACATTAAAAATTAAGCAAAATCAATTTTTAAAATTATGTTTTGCTTGTTTTGAAGGAAATCAAAGGTGTTATCGTGTCATATGAATATGCTTTATCGATATGAACTTCGTTTGCGGTGATTTGATTGGTTATTTGACATATAAAGCACTAGTGCGACAACTGGTGCTATAGCCACAACTGGTACACCTAGCTTATATAATAATAAGTATAAGGTCAAATGTGGATGCAAACTCTGAAATGAACATTTTTCATAGAAATCTCCGAGGAGTTTCAGGAAGTTCTTTAAATATTCCCTACAACTTTTTGTTGAAAATGTATTTTTTGAAATAAAATTTTATTTTTTTTCCTTTCTCGTACAACTAAGTTGTACCGAAAGGCTATCATTTCACTCCAAATTCGAACTTTTGATAGAAGTCCCGGAGACCCAGAGTGTTATATACCATTCGACTCAGCTCGATGAGCTGAAAAAATGTCTGTCTGTCCGTGTGTGCGTGTGTATGTGTGTGCGTATGTGTGTGCACAAAATGCCATAAAAAACATTAGCCAAATTTTCACATAGAAACTCTTAACCGATTTTCTTGCAACAAGTTGCATCCGACAGAGACTAAAACGCTGTTGATCACTATTGAATTTCATAATAATTGCAAATTGCAAAAAATAGATATTATTTAAATAGTGATGAGACATAGTCACATAGAACAATAATGTGTTATGAAAAATGCCTTGCATCTATGAATATTTTTAAAGTTTATCCGTGGCTTGCTCCCATTAAGAGTTTCATCGTACTATAAAGATGCTCGTGTTGCACGCATTTAGGCGTAAGTATGCTCTTCGTTCAGTTTCATAGTACTATGAAATGGTCCGAAAGTCAAAATTCGAACATAGGAAATTCGAGAAACTTTTGGCAGCGCCATCTGTCGTCTACTAGTGTAAATTTTTTATCATAACATTAGACGGTGTAACTGTTTTACCTGTCTTGTACATCATCGAGGAGTAAGCGTAAAGGCTACATTTATTACCTTTTTGCGCGAGAAAGGCGCCATCCCCGCTAGGTGGATTAATCTGGGTTTTTTATTATCAGACTGAGGCCGGAGTGGCCTGTGCTGCACATAAAAGTCTTCTCCATTCAGCTCGGTCCATGGCTGCACTTCGCCAACCACGCAGTCTGCGGAGGGTCCGCAAATCGTCCTCCACCTGATCGATCCACCTTACCCGCTGTTCACCTCGCTTTCTGGTGCCCGTCGGATCGTTGTCGAGAACCATTTTCATCGGATTACTGTCCGACATTCTGGCTACGTGCCCGGCCCACCGCAGACTTCCGATTTTCGCGGTGTGAACGATGGATGGTTCTCCCAACAGCTGGTGCAACTTGTGGTTCATTCGCCTCCTCCACGTACCGTCCGCCATCTGCACCCCACCATAGATGGTACGCAACACTTTCCTTTCAAAAACTCCCAGTGCGCGTTGGTCCTCCACGAGCATCGTCCAGGTCTCGTGTCCGTAGAGAACTACCGGTCTTATAAGCGTTTTGTAGATAGTCAGTTTGGTACGGCGGCGAACTCTATTCGATCGCAGCGTCTTACGGAGTCCAAAGTACGTACGATTTCCAGCCACTATGCGCCTCCGAATTTCTCTGCTGGTATCGTTATCGGCGGTCACCAGTGAGCCCAAATACACGAATTCTTCAACCACCTCGATTTCGTCACCACCGATAGAAACTCGTGGTGGGTGGCTTACATTGACCTCTCTTGAACCTCTTCCTATCATGTACTTCTTCGTAATAAAATTTCATGTTAAATGTTAATTATGCGTATATGTCAATTTAAATTTTTCTGTTATATTATGAAAGTTCGATAAAAAGATGAAATATTGTAAGTAAGTTGTGCTTTGACAGATATAACGATTCTAACCACGAAAAATACAGAGCTATTGTAAGTAAACGGGTATATTTGTATTGTCTTTTGTTTTTTGCTAGTTTTAATCCTGTTTGTCTCCTTTTTGTCTCGTTCCAGAGGGCGAGTAATAGCGCTTGAACCTAGACTCTTATGTACATTGGTGTACAAAAATATGTGTCATGTTTTCATGGTGATGTTTATGAATTCATACGATTTTTTGCCATCAGTGTATAAGCCAGGGCACTAGACTAAAAACTGTGTCCCATCCCAAGACGTCGAGGACCTAAGTAGTGTACATTAATCTTCTTAGCAAAGTCACTCCCAACGATTCGTCAATCATCTTTCCCCCTGAATGTGAAACGGTTGGTACGGCTGTCCCCGTTTCTTCCTTACGTGGATTCAAAACTCTTCGTTAATCATGTTATTTATTACTAAATAATCTGATTGCCGAGTAGTTATGGGTTATCTCCCAAATTCAAGCCAGCCTGGCCGTTTTAATACTTTTGTCATATTGATGATATGCTGCAAATATTAATGCAGACAAGAAAATGTTCGGAAATACAATCGACATTTCCAGGATGCTTTTCAATACTGGCTGTGCATGTGCTAAGACAAGACAAGACAAGACATAGACAAGATTTCAATTAGATAGCTTTCTACTCTCTAGTCTGTCGATATAAAACATGAAAATAATTAGTAAATTTAAAAAAAATTATTGTTTCAAGTAAATTCCCGGTTTTCCCCGGTTTTCTACAGTTAACTAATTAGTTTTAAGTTAATTTAACGGTTTTATTGGCAGTGATAAATGGCTAAAATGGTGAAATTGGCCTCAACTTAAGTTAAGTTAACAATGGCAAAGGAAACCAAAATAAATGAGTTTTTAGCTGGTTTCATTTATATAGACTCCAAAAAGGGAGGTTGGGGTTGTACATTTGAATTCATGACTACAGTCGATATGAAAGGGACCATCGAGATAGAAAGAGATTGAGGAATGGAAGGAAAATTGAAATGGATACTAGATCCAAAAAAGCTCGTTGCTATGAAAAACGACAACAAAACAAATGTCTTTTCTTGTTGTTGATCTGCTTGTTATTGTCCAAAGTTGGTCTAGTAGCCTAAAAATTTGAACATATCGACATAAGGAGAGTGAATCCAGAACAAAATATAATAAGAATATATCGAGATAGGGGGGTTATCGAGATATAGAATGCCCAAATGTATATAGACTGAAGGGACCGAGAAAACCATCGACATAGGGAGAGATATTGTGATATAGAACATCGAGATGTTGAGAGTCATCTGTATTTGCCATATGTGTGTGGCCCCAAATGGCCGGAGCGAATTGTTATGACAGCAGCTCTCCATGGGTGCGTGTGCACGCTACGGAGGTCTGACCAGAAGAGGCCGAGTCATGGCTTGCTGCGCACTTATCGACACGCTGAGGTGTTAATGTATAATCACACGCTGATGGTAATATACTCAAACCCCACATTTCCCTTCTTCTCTCATTAAAAAAGGCAAAAAAATCCTCTAGCATAGAACGCTTTGATTTTTTTAAGTTATTTGCGCGAGACGAAGATGAACATATTGCTTTTGAAAAACCGATGATTTTCTTTGAAAACTGAACTCCAAAATAAACTTGTCTGATCATAGTGGTTTTTAATCGCAGAACAACGAAATGCAAGTCAATAGGTTGTATCATTTAAATGTTAAACTAAATTGGTTATTAATCTCACAAAAACATTTTATATTGTAGCAATAATCAAATATCTTAAACCTTCCATTAAATCCAATTATCAGCTTCATATATAGTAATACCAGCAATCTGACCTTCAACTTATCGATGTTGAACTAACAACCGCTTAGAACATGTGTTCCCAAACTATGGGCCGCGACTCTTAGGGAGGTCGTGGGCTGATCAATGACGAGTTGTAAAAGACGAATCTTGATTCATTCTTTTGTCCCTATTTTGTCCCACAAATCTATCACAGCCATTAGATTTGGATCTATGTAGTGAATGGAGAACAATAAATTTTGAGATTTTGTCAAATACAATGAAATCCAAACAATTCAATCCAATTCCAATAAAAATCCAAGCCACATTCAATCCAATTCCAATCAACATCCAATCTCAATTCAATCTAAATCCAACCCAAATCTAATCCAAATCCATTCCACAGTCAATCCGTATCCGTTCCATATCCATTCCAAAACCGCTCCAATCAAAATCAAATCCAATCCAAAACCAATCTAAATCCGTTCCAAATCCAAATTCAATCAAATGCAATTCTAATCCAAATCTTAATCAAATCCAATTCAAATCCAGTCCAAATCCAACCAATGTCTAATCCAAATCCAATCCATATCCAATTCAAATCCATTCCAATCAAATCCAATTCCAACCAAAATCTAATCCAAATCCTATCTAAATCCAACCCAAATCCAATCCAAATCCATTCCATATTCAATCCAAATCGAACCAAAATCTAGTCCATATCCAATCCATATCCAATTCAAATCCATTTCAATCAAATCCAAATCCGTTCGAATTCAAAGTAATATAATGATGAGATATGAAGCAATTCATAATGGTTTGTTCAATCTAACGCAAACTTATTTTTATCCAAATTCTAAAAGCCAATGTGGGAGGGTCGTAACCAATATGCGATTGTGCTCAGTGGGTCGCATGTACAAGTAGTTTGGGAACATCTGGCCTAGGATATGATATTTATCTAAAATTTCGCAGAGATATAATACTTAAATGAGATAGCATAAGTATATACCTAAATTTTAGACTTATGTTAACCAGTCCATTTAGCCAATAACTCCAAACTTATGACTTTGTGAATGCTGGCAACGTTTTTTGAGCTTCGTGAATGTTGGATATCTCATCCAACGGGTAATTCCACTACGACTACTAAGTCAGTAGATTCCAAAATAAGTTTCAAATAATATATTAAGCCTTCCAAAGAACTTTGTAGCATACGATAGATCTCCATATCTCTCAGATTTCGATAGAACTAGCTTTACTGGTAGTCTCATGTACACTAAAGTCGCCAAGTTGTACATTTCAATCTAAATTTATTTTAACCAAATAAATGCTTCCATGACCCACCTTGGGATTTTGTAGATTGTCAACTTTTTTTTCTCGGCAGTCTCCCAGGCACGACTTGTGATATTGCAAACCACAAACCAGCGGTCTCCCATGCTTTGTGATTTTCCAAACCACAATCCATTTTCCAGCGGTCTTCCAGACGCGCTTTGTGGTTTTCCAAACCACAAACCATTTTCCAGCTCTTCCAGGCGCGCTTTGTGATTTTCCAAACCACAATCCATTTTCCAGCGGTCTTTCAGACGCGCTTTGTGATTTTCAAACCACAATCCATTTTCCAGCGGTCTTCCAGACGCGCTTTGTGATTTTCCAAACCACAATCCATTTTCCAGCGGTCTTCCAGACGCGCTTTGTGATTTTCAAACCACAATCCATTTTCCAGCGGTCTTCCAGACGCGCTTTGTGGTTTTCCAAACCACAATCCATTTTCCAGCGGTCTTCCAGACGCGCTTTGTGATTTTCAAACCACAATCCATTTTCCGGCGGTCTTCCAGACGCGCTTTGTGGTTTTCCAAACCACAATCCATTTTCCAGCGGTCTTCCAGACGCGCTTTGTGATTTTCAAACCACAATCCATTTTCCAGCGGTCCTCCAGACGCGCTTTGTGATTTTCAAACCACAATCCATTTTCCAGCGGTCTTCCAGACGCGCTTTGTGATTTTCCAAACCACAATCCATTTTCCAGCGGTCTTCCAGACGCGCTTTGTGATTTTCAAACCACAATCCATTTTCCAGCGGTCTTCCAGACGCGCTTTGTGGTTTTCAAAACTTCAATCCATTTTCCAGCGGACTTCCAGACGCGCTCTGTGATTTTCAAACCACAAGCCATTTTCCAGCGGTCTGCCAGACGCGCTTTCTGGTTTTCCAAACCACAATCCATTTTCCAGCGGTCTTCCAGACGCGCTTTGTGATTTTCAAACCACAATCCATTTTCCAGCGGTCCTCCAGACGCGCTTTGTGATTTTCAAACCACAATCCATTTTCCAGCGGTCTTCCAGACGCGCTTTGTGGTTTTCCAAACCACAATCCATTTTCCAGCGGTCTTCCAGACGCGCTTTGTGATTTTCAAACCACAATCCATTTTCCAGCGGTCTTCCAGACGCGCTTTGTGATTTTCAAACCACAATCCATTTTCCAGCGGTCTTCCAGACGCGCTTTGTGGTTTTCCAAACCACAATCCATTTTCCAGCGGTCTTCCAGACGCGCTTTGTGGTTTTCCAAACCACAATCCATTTTCCAGCGGTCTTCCAGACGCGCTTTGTGATTTTCAAACCACAATCCATTTTTCAGCGGTCCTCCAGGCGCGCTTTGTGGTTTTCAAACCACAATCCATTTTCCAGCGGTCTTCCAGACACGCTTTGTGATTTTCCAAACCACAATCCATTTTGCAGCGTTCTTCCAGACGCGCTTTGTAGCAATACAACCCTTTGTCTTGTTTTTTTTTAATTATCAGATATTTTAACACATTAGCACATTACCGATTCAACTTACCTTTTGAAATCAGCGTCAGGATCCAACAAATCTCCTGACAGGATCGCCAAAATGTGTGGCCCCAAATGGCCGGAGCGAATTGTTATGACAGCAGCTCTCCATGGGTGCGTGTGCACGCTACGGAGGTCTGACCAGAAGAGGCCGAGTCATGGCTTGCTGCGCACTTATCGACACGCTGAGGTGTTAATGTATAATCACACGCTGATGGTAATATACTCAAACCCCACAATATGTAGGAGGACTTGAAGAAGTTTTAATTTTTCCATATGAATTCCCATATAAACATAAATTTTCTTTGAGTCACACCTAAACCACCTCCAAGTTGCCTAAAACTTTACGAGGACTCCTGAATCATCAACAAGAAGCTGATAGTCACATTAGAGTTGAAATTTTCGAACGTTTTTGAAATGTGAACATACACCAGTTGAGGCGATTGTAACGAGAATGTGTCCGACAAAGGTAAAAGTGGTTCGTATATTAAACCCAACTAAGAGAGTTTTTAATTTCAATAAATTAAAAAAAAAATCCACCAAGCATGCAAAGCTTCCTGTTTGCAGCGTGAAATTGCTTACATGGGACCACACCTGTTTCGGTAATACCCACCCAGTGGAGGAATGTTAGCAGTGTGCTTGGAAGCACTACTTTTATTTTATTTCAATAGCAAGGAATTTGTGAATTCTCCATCGCTAGCTGCCGCTTTTCGGGGCCTTCTGAGTGATCCTACTCAAAGTGCCAGCCAGTATGACTACCGCACCGTGCGATGATCGGTTTGAGTTTCCATCCATGAGGTCTTGAAGCCAAAATATGACTCCAACATCGATGGAAAAAGTGCCAGAATGTCTGCCATAGATCTCCGGACCGCTAATGCCAGGGCTGCGAGGTGTGAGTGCCGATCGTTCAGTTAGGTACTTAAACTGGAGGTTCTCCTACTTGTGGCACACGGTTGATTGCTCTTTGCGATGCTCCTGAGTTCGGGTGGATGGATGGATGAAGCAATCTATCCATCATCGTTCGCATGAGTGGCCCAACTGATGCTCTGAGAGAATTGAAAAAAACTGTCTGCATGTTGTGCCTTTGCTGGTAGAGTGGCATTTAAATTATGTTAATTGATTTCATTTGAATAATATTGAATCGTGTTGAATACATCATTCATGAATTTGTTCGGTTGAAGTGGTTTATGTTAGCTACTGGAACTGCCGGAGAGAGAGAAATCTTGGATTACGCAAAAAGCTGCTATGATTGCAGTCAGCATCATTGGTATAGTAATGGTCATTATCCCCCTCAACTAATTCTACTTACTAAACGGAATTTCCTTTAATTTTGAAAACATCAATGTCAAAATGTTTCAGTGGCTTGACAATTGAGGTTAAAGAGTAACTTATATGGTAATCATGACAAGATTCAAAATTATAAACCATTCCTGGCTGATTATAAAAAAAGAGAAGTTAAAAGCCGAATCACTTAAGAAGTCATGGGGCAGGGGGTTTGCCGTTTTAATATCTGTTCCGAAAAAAATATATGAGAAAATATCACTATGGGTTGGAAAGCCTAGGAAAATCTCGTACGTATTTAGAGAAAGCTCCCCAGTATGCGATAATAAATGTTAACGTGTTGGAGTAAATTTTTGTAAATCTTTCACCCTCCAAGTTGTCTAGGTTCAAAAGAATAACTATTTTTAAGATCTCCAGCACGCATCGAGCCGTACCTATTTTGTTAACGGTGTTCCATCTATGTAACTACGTACATCCATCGTTTCTAATTACGTTTATGATCAGCATGCAAAGCTACGTTTCAAGAATGTCGAGTGTTTTTCCGGATATACATGGACAGAAGCGAATGATCAGCGGTAGAACATAGGTCGACTTACTTATAGAAATCCAACTTTACTGCACCTGTCGCATCGAACGATCCAACGCGCTTTCAATGTTATAAATCTACTCGATATCCAATATTGAACAAATTAGAAGCTATTTTACGACCTGAATCATTCATTTTAAGCAAACAAACAATTAGTAACAAAACATTTCACCAATTACCCTACCACGAGGCTCGTTCAATATTGCATCCCCATATTCTATGCACCCGTTGTTGTTGCTGGATGGTGTTGGATGGTGTTAGGTGGCACAAATTATAGGCAAAAGCGAAAATAGAAAATTAATGCTCTTGCGCGCATGCACAACAACAACAATACCAGCACCACTCGAGGTTGGTGCAGCATAAAGTGCTTCGGTAATGGATGGTTCCCTGAAGCATATATAAACGCAAATTTACAATACATATTGCCCCGTCTGAAAGGGTGGAGGTGTGTGCGCCGTTTGGCGGCAATTGTCTTTAGTTAAATTTATTATCGTTATTGGTGCAATCGAGAATTATTATCGTAATAGAAAATTACTCCCAAGCCGAGGGTCATATTGTTGTTGGATGGGGCGAAGGTAGTCTTGCAATTGAACAGATGGTTTATTCGAGATGCTGGATTTGGTAGCAAGGCGCTTGGCGCCTGCTATGTACAGCAGCAGCATGGCTGTTTGGGCAGTTTTCCATTTATCGACGCGGTAGTTGTGCCACGCAGACGAACAATCAAAATCTGTGTAAATAAGCTTTAAACTATAGAAGTGTAAGATTCTGACAATACAAAATACAATTGGGGTCCAGTTGCTCTGCAAGCAAAGGCGTAGGATTGCCAAGCCGGAGATGGTGAGTTCCACTCTCGGTCCATTCTAGGATGTTTTTGGGCGGGAAACATTCTCATAGTGTATTCATTGTGTGTGTTCAAGTGTGTTCAAGAATTTTTTTAAATGTCGAATAAGTTTCGAAGAATTTTCTGAGGAAAATCCAAAAAATTTCTTGAAGAACTTGCCGATACTTTTGTAAAAGAATTTGTCTAGGATATTTTAAAGAAATTGCAAAGAACATTTTGAAAAAAAAATTCCAAGGAACTTTAAAGAATTTCGAGGGATCGAGGGAATTCCGAAGATTTTGCCGCGGTAATCCCGAAGACTTTCCCGAGGAAAGTCTGAAAGTTTTCCAGAGGGAGTTTTGAAGAATTCGTCAATGCAATTTCGAAGAATTTCTCGAGGGTATTGAAAAGAATTTGCTGAATAAATTACGAAAAATTTGCTGAGGAAATTCCGAAGAATTTATTTATTGAGAAAATTTCAAAGAATTTGTTGAGAAAATTTGAAGGAATTTTAAAAGGTTATTTCGAAAAAAATTCCAATGAACTTTCGTCGAATTTGCCGATAAAATTTGAAAGAATTGACTGTAGAAATCCCAAAAAGTTTATGGAGGAAATCCCGAAGAATTCGTCGAAGAAAATGCAAAGAATTTGCTGTAGAAATTAAGAACAGTTTGCTAAGAAACACTTAAAAAAATTGAAGAATTTTCAGAAGAATTTGTCAAAGAAATACTAAAGAATTTGCTGAGGAATCCCAATAATGTGTTGGAAATTTCGGAAAATTTGCCGAGGAAATTGCAAAAAGTTTGCAAAAGAAATCCGAAAAGTTCAAAATGCCAAAGGCTTGCTCGAGGAACCCCGAATAATTTCTTTCAATGAGCTCTCCGAGGACATTGCAAACAATTTCTCGATAGCATTTGGAAGATTTTTCCAAGAAACTTCTGAATAACTTCTTCAAAAAATTCCGTAGAAATTTAACCAAAAAAACTGTTT
This sequence comes from Armigeres subalbatus, assembly GCF_024139115.2. NCBI lineage: Eukaryota > Metazoa > Arthropoda > Insecta > Diptera > Culicidae > Armigeres > Armigeres subalbatus. The sequence goes on from NC_085140.1 coordinate 281,834,304, forward strand.
TTTTTACAAATTTTTTTTTACAAAAAAAAAGTGTGCCATGAATGTAAACGGAAGTGTTTTTTTTTTCGGATAAAAAAATTGGCATCCGCCATCCATCAAGTTTCAAGTGATAAGATGAAGCAGCTATTAGAGAAGGAAATTGAAGAATATTACAATGGCTGACGGATATACAGAGACTGGAGATTTCCTTCTTTGAGATGTGAGCACTGGAAATTACTAAGTTTATCAAATAGTTCATAACATCATCCTTATTAATCTAATATTTGTTTGTAACTTTTTTGCATAATGGTTCATCTGATCAAAAAGCTAGCTATTACCAATTATTACAATTTATTTTTAATTTTGAGCAATCAGCTTTGATTATATTGTGTTCGTGATTATAATGAGAATGTAGGGAAATCGTAACTACTGATTTGGACTCGACTGCACAGTTTTTGTAGATCGAGTATAACTTTTACGATGACATTTAATTGAATATTATTTCCTTCAAGTGCAGACATTGTTATTCCTGTTGAGTGTGAAGTTTGAAGTAAATCCGTTTTGAGCATTACATTCGTTCCTTATATTAATTTATTGGATTTAAAAAAAACTTAACTCATTGTTACATTGACGCTAAAGGCCTTAAACGACTAAAACCAAACCGTATAAAAAACTTGGGTGTATATGTAATAGAAAGACAAGAAAAGATCAGTTGATCTATAATAATTATAATCATGAACCTATTCTAAACAATCAGATAAGCAAATACTAATATTATTGCATATAATATCTACGTACTAATTAATTAAGATGAAGTTGCTAAGGTCAGATTACTTTCCATGGTGAATCCCGATCTATGTTTCTGATTACCCCACCCAACTAACAAAACATTCTTTCTGTGATTATTGTGGAAATGCAGAGGTATTCTCGGTCTCTAGTAGCAACAATAACCACACCCTAACATTCCGTCATTTCCTCAACTGATTATAAGGACTTAGCCGGCGCCGTTATTGATCAACATTTGAGAGCTGCTGAAAAGTTTATTTCGAGAATAGATGGTAATTCCCAACCACTGTTCACTTGTATCGAAGTGCAATTTGCACCAGTTCTGATCAATCACGGAGTAGCATCCATTAATATGTAGAGTAAACTGGACACACATGATCCCCACTTTTTATTCCGGATGTTTCTCGGTGTAAAATGCTTAAATTTATATGATTTAAGATGGACTTGATGAACAATTTATTAGTTATTCAAAAACATCATTGGAAAAATATTTTTTTCTTGTAAGTAATAAAAAAAATCGATTTTTCTAAAAGATACAAAATTTGCATAATAAAAACTTGCGGGAAACTTGATCCCCATATCGGGGGGAATTCATCTCTTTATAAGCTGAACATATTTAGGTTCTTTCAAGTGTGATGAAAGGCCAAATTGTTTTATTTTCAAATCCCAACAATTATTTACAGTCTAAAGTAAAAACAGTCGTGCAATAATTAAATATTGTTGGTATTAAGTAAGGCAAGTATTTTGGTTCTCGAATAGAGTAACAGTGACAATTATCAACAAAGTTGGCATGCTGATGATTATTTATGCAATCAATCCACTCCATTGAAAGGCAGATTACGACAACCATGATGTTTCTGTGTGGCTGATACAGCTATGAGCATGAGCATGAGTATGATGACCGTGCATTTCGTAGTTGCTACTCCCTGATTGTTAAGAACAATCGCAATTGCACAGGGAACCAATGGAAACATGGGATTTACTCTCCAACCTCAATGTGCACAATCCGAAAGCTCTAGTATTTATAAATGGCCGATAACGGCGCTGGCCACGTCCTCACGGTTTATCGGGGATGGGAATGAATTGATGATGCAATCACTCGTCCACCGCAATCCGAGAACACCTCTGCACTCGCCATGAGTTCCTGCGAAATTTATTGGAATCTGGTGGTTCTGTGGGGCAGAGGTTCGTTTTGTTTAACGGGTTGCCAATGTGACAGGAATGAAAGGGTGGTGTAGTATTCTAATTCGATGCCGAAACGAACTTTTTCGCTCATTTCGAATTCTAACAGTTACCTGCTAAAACTAATCAAGTGGTAGTTATAGGGGGATTGAAGATAGAAATGGTATGAAGGCCCATTTCCAGTTCTAGCGATTGCTAGAACATGAGAAATATATGAAAAGATACAAAGTAGGAGAATGGAACGGGTCTGGGATGGAACCCACGACCTCCTGCGTATGAGGCAGAAGCGGTAGCCATATGACCACCAAGCTGTGTGGCTGATACAGCTATGATACCAAAATTGGATGATCGATACAAAAATATTAGATATATCTGTGTTGTTTTTAAATATAATTATCCTGTTTCTAATTTTAGAGAAAAACTTCACTTTAAATCCCATGGCCTGTGGTAAATGTCCCAGACTGCCTATTTCGGAACCAACAAAAAAGGTATGTGATGCATTGCGGTCGCCAGACAACCACGACCGTGATAATACCAGGCTGGTGACTTCATACATCAATGTGATACTGTCATGCTGAAACTTGCCAGCTCAGGGACTTTGGGTTTGGATTCTACACCCTGCTATGATTTTGAGCATAAACATCGCCACTTGTTGGCAGGGGGTACACATACTCGGCAGGAACAGTACATACTTTGGGCTTTGGATGGAACGCTGGTCGCTCACGAATAGGGTTATGAAACAACGATGAAACCTAGAAAGTGGGGGGGGTCTAAATGCAAAGTCTAATTCACTAGCGAATCACGAGGACGTCGAGGCTTGATGGTTCCTTCCGAACCCGGGAAGAACGAACAAAAGTTTAACTAGTTGAGATATTATTAACCGGGGTTTCCTTTGATTGATTATACGAGGCTAATCTTATTTTTCGTTTTATCGTCACATGAGAGTGAGGGAAGGGGGGTACTTGCGGTTTAGCTGATTAGCCGGATGGTGGCCTCGGAGGTCTACGAGCGGTTGATCAGGCCGCCCATCGGAACGCGTTGTGGTTCGTCATGGCGTCTTGGCACACTGGCTTTGGCCGGAGGATGATGGGATTAAAGATGGCATAGTCGCACAACGGTCGACGGGATTGAACCGGCTCTGGCCGGCAGATGATCGGAGAAAGATGGCGTCGTCGCTGATACCGAACGAGGGCCTGGATTGGTCGTTCACTCAGGCTTCTTCTTGCTGGGTCTGGTTCACTGCGCGTCCGGAAGTTCCGGGAATAGTATTCTGCCAAAGAAAGGCTACAAACAAAAAGAAAAAGGCCCGCTGGACCTAACCACAACACATCAGACCCCTTGTGACGTCCTCTCACTTAGCCTCTAACTTTTTCACATTTTAATAAATCATTTACCTTTTTCTTGTTGGTATTATAGTTTGTTTTGTTTGTTCACTTGCTGGGTTTTAATTCGTTTTCTACAATAATTTACTAACATTAGTTTTAAGTAATTATTAACTTTAACAATAACTAACCGTACTAATATTCACCGTTTTAGACTGTGGTGATTTTAATCCGTACTAACTTGCATGTTTGTACTAAACAAATAACAATCTAGAGAAACAATAAACAATTAATAACACTTCCACTAAAACGAGGCACTAACAAACTAACCTGAAAATTAAATAACATTTACACACGCGCGCACTACTATTACGTACAAGAATTCACAGCAAAAAGAGAACATTCGACATCCCATCTTTTATAGTTTTCTAGGTAAACATTGAACAATTACAATGTTCAATTTTTATGTTTAATTTTATTGTTCCGCACCCTATTGCATGATTTCACCCGCACTCCATCTGCATGTCATTAAAAAGGAGCGGGGTGATGTTTTGCTCTGTTGCTCAAACTGCTCGATTATGCGTGGCCACTCACAACTGACAGTATTGACATTTATACGCTCTATCACACCACCCATGTAATTGATGAGGTGCTGCTCATAGTCGAATGACTTTCCAAAAGGGTGTATTGGGTCGAAATTGGGATAATGAATTCGGGAAAATAAGAACGGGTAACTTGTGTGAAAACAGGAAGCAAAACATCCAAATACGACCCGACGAAAATAATTTTTTTTTTTTTCATACAAAAAGTTCCATACAAAAAAAGTTTTTCAAAGTTTCGCTTAGTGACTACCCCTACGTCTTTCTTTGGTCCTCCCAGAAGGCATTGAAACAAAATCCAGCTGTTTATGGCTGCAAATCTGCGATTCCGATCACTTTTTCGAAAAAGTAATTAATTTTGAAACATTGAATATGGGTATTCCTAAAATACACGGCAAACTGCGATGGGCTGGATACCAATTTCATAGGTATACCAAAAGAGCATTAAGAACAGTTAAAATAGAGAGAGTAGATAACACGGAAAGTGCCGTAGGCTTCGTGGTAGGCCGTGTACACGATAGCTTATGCAGCTATATGATACTCCATTAGGTGCAGGCTCACCAAGAGGATGTAACTCATTATCTATCAAGTATCAAGTAAATAAATATGAATAAAAAAAACAATGGACTCTTGAGGATTACGTAAATCTTCTGGGCTTCATTTGAAATAATTTCATAAAATGTAGAATTTTGATATTAATTTTAAAACAATATGTACATACAAGAAACGAAAATGTCTGTACCTAGGGAAATCTTTCGAAAAATAGCATAAATAGCATTTATGAATTTCTATCTGAGTAAATCGTGAGTTGTGATTGCGAAGGTAAATCGCGTAAAGAGTTTGTACTTAGTGTTTGGCAAAGCATGAGCTATAGGCAACTTACTGAACTATTTAGAGCTCACGAGGGACGTCAGGTAGAGCGTGTTGAGAAAACTTTGGAATATATCTGCCAAAGCTTCGCTGTGAATAAACAAAAAAGAGTCAACTCCATACATACAAATTTGAAAAAAATGGCAGGCTGCATCCAGGTTCAAAATTTACTTTGACTCATGACACAGAATTTGAATTAGAAGAATTTTATTTTATCATGCTGCACTAGAGCCAAAGATATTAAAGGAAGTAGGTACTTAGGTAACCGACTTCAAAATAAATCTAGTCTGGAATATCCAGAAGATGTTCAATGTTTTCTAGTGACTGAAAGTTCCTGCAGTACAACAGATTCGAGTACAGAGAAAAATGTCCTAGCAGATATTTTAATCGATCTAGAAGAAATAAATGATGATTTTGTTGAGGATGTTCATGTTGTTACAGTATGCTTGTGCATCTTGAAACTTTTATTGTTTTATTACATGGAGCTCGTATACCTTTCATAGAGCTTTATATTGTATTTCTTTTACTTGTTTTGAGGATTAAGAGTCTGAACCAATTTGAAAAGTACTTGATGCGCTTGTAGATACAAAGGCCTGTATTCCGCAGAGTCCTTGGGCAACTTAGAACATCTGTACTACTTAATATACATAATAATAATACTCAATATACATAGTAAACATAATAAAATTTTCTAGTTTGAACTCTACAGGTCTGTGCTTCAACAAAATACGTATCTATAGACTGCTGTGTACATGATACGTTTGTAGATAAAAGAGATATATTCCATGGAGATTAAATATATTTTTATCCAATCCGGCTAAATGTATTCAAAAACTTAATTAGTTTCGGTTTATGGTCAAACGAATCAAAAACTTACTAATAATTTAGGTCTTAGCCTGTTTTTACAAACTGCTTTTGGAATACAATAGAATTGACTTGGCGTCGCTTGGGTTTTTTAAAGTTTGCGTAACACGTCCACTTCAGAAAGTTATTTCCACTCAAATGGCGAACTAATCCGACCAACAGGATAATTGTTCTAACGAACAATATCTGCAGTATAGCGATTTTCATTAGCCGCAATGGAAAATTACTCGGTTTTCCTAGACCAAAAAGTTTCGTTTTTAAAATTGAATAAGGCATTCGGTGCATCATACACTCCGATGTGCTCGAATACAATCGAATTGCGACGAAATAGGTGATCGAGATCAGATAGATGAGCCGACACGAGTGTAACTCAACACAACTACGCGAATTATGAGCTATCAGAGTTTCCCTAGCTTAGGAAAGGTGGTAGCACAAACTTACTAAAGGCTTAGGTTGTATCTTTATGAATGGTAAAGATGGGAGATTTGCAGGGTAGGAAAAATTCGTTACAACCTTCCACACAATCCCAAAACCTCCCGTGGCACCTATGAGAGGTCGTAGAGTTCTCTACATCTTTCTTAAGTAGGTGTCCAACTAACCATCCTTCCCCTTCCTCAGCATTCGCAAGGACGTGGACAAGACAGATCTCGCCTATTGGAGAATGCAATGCTTCCATCTAAGAGATAGTGATTAGTCCCAAATCAATATCTGTGGTAACGGATGAAAGTGATGATACTCTCATACAATAGTCTTGGCTTGTACCACCTACGAATTTGTGCGAATTGCTCAATGCTAATGCTAAGTATTCGGAATATAAATCAAAACCGTAAGTTAGAATCTTTGAGAACGGTACAGGTATCTTGCATCCAATCGACCGGGAAGTCGTTAAGTTTAAACTTTATAACCAAGTGTCAAATGTTCTAGATTCCACCTTTTGCATCGTAAAATTGTTTTAAAGAGCGACTACAGAACTATTTGCCTATTATGTACGCTGAATTTTCCAATTTTATATGATGCAATAACGACTTTCACCGTAAACTAGATATCCATTTATGAAGTATAACGAACTTATAGGTTGAAACTACACATCTAACATTGTCTTTAAATCTGAAATCTGAATCGTATGAGCCAATTTATCATTGAAATGACACGGAGAGATTCTTTAACATATACACCCGATTCTTTTTTTACACGGGGAATGCGTTCCGTTAAAAAAAAGTTTTCAGTTCAAAATTTGAAAATCCGTGTAAAAAAAGTTTTTTGATTTCTCGATGAATTATGCAAAATGGAGCAACTTTGCAAAAATTTTGTATGGGATTTTTTTAAACGGCCATGTAAAAAAAATCCGTGTAAAAACAGAATCGGGTGTATTTTTAAATCAGTGTACTGTTGGACAAAAAGTGTAGTAGAGCCATTCAAACATTATGCGTTTTTAATGATTTGTACAAAAATTCCAGACACTCCTTTCAAAAACAAAAATAAGAGAATGAGTACAGAATGAGACAAACTTCACGTAACGTAATCTTTCCCCGCCTCGTGTATCATCAAATCGATACACACCGTTGCAAATATGAACATGGTGACCATGTGTACAACTGCTACTTTACCTAACCTGATCAAGAAATTTCAACCCGACACACTACACGCAACAAATCACCAACGACTAGGCAAACGATGATAGCATGTAACATATTAGGACATTTATCATGTTTTAATATCGGTATAATTTAATGGTCACAATTATGACCGTAATGGGAATTGATTGTGTCTGCTTGTTATTTATTTGCCGCAAATTTATAATCTGAGCGATAAGAATCATCAAATTGTGCTACCTCATGCATCGTTGGTTCGTCTGCTAGCCGATGTGAGCAGCTCCCTGACTACACCGCTCGCTGGTCCCTCCATCTTCATTGCGCTGGTAGCTACTCGCCTGCAAATGAAACACGAACCCATAGTTTTATCCAACCATTAGTACTTGTGAGCTGAGGTAAACAACTTTCGATTTGGACTTTGCCTCTGTCCTTCCGCCGCACAGCACACTTTATCATACAAAGGCCATATCACCGGAAATATCGTTTATTCCAAAAGCTCCAAATCAAAACGCCTCTGCACCCAAAGAAGAGTATCCATTACCGATCACATCCCCCGATCAATTTACCGTGAATATTGGTTTCCTTGAAAGCACCAATCATCGACTGATGAAAAGTGGCGTTTTCCGCAGCATCAGGAATACACCATTTTTATTTCGGTTCTTGGCTTCTTCGGTAAACCATTTGCCACCCACCTACTCGCTAGTCGCTTATAATGTCTCCCATGATCCCTATTTCTCGAAATATGGTAATAATAATTTCCCTAATTGAATCGATTTCCAATAGTCATTAGATGTCATTATTTTGAAATTATGTTAATAGATGATAGGCATAATCAACATTATAGTAAACAACCGCTGCTGGCTGTAGGTTCCCCCGTCAATGGCGGTTGTTCGATGCGCTGCCTGTTCGCTACTGGAAGGGTAGCCCACGCAAAGGAGCCTCGATGATGATGTTAGGCATCGAACGACATCACTCGCAATAATGGCAACCAGTGACTTCCACGGACAACAACAACAACGGCGGTTCTGTGAGATGCAATACCGATGATGAAGCAATGACATTATTTGCTGTACCTCGACGAATCAAATGAAAGGTGTAATGCTGCAAACGACGGATTAAGGTTTCGTTTTAAGTATGCATTTACATACCTTGCTTATTATTTTTATTTTCTCGTACACTAAACGTACGTGGAGGCTACAGGATCACTCCAAAACCGAACTTTTGTTAGACATTTTTTAGGCCAGTTGTGTTTTATATAACAATTAACTCAGTTAGACTAATTAAGCTAATGTCTGTATCGTATGGCTCGCGCTTTTTGCGCACAAGTTGCGTTAGACACGGAATGCGGTCTAATCTTTACTTTGTATCACAAGAAAAAAAAATGGAAACAATGGGATCTATCTCCCCTAAAGTGCTATCTTGACTTCTCTTAAGTGTTCTTTCTATGAAATTTCATAATACTTGAAAAAGACACCATCAACGCTAAATAAATTAAACTGTTTTTTTTTCTGGCAATTGAAATTTTAATTTTTGATGCCTTCGTTCAGTTACTGTTTGCTGCTGAGACGTCTGTAATAATTGGAATATAAATCAAAATGGTATTCCACGTTGTTGCACAAGCACTTTATGACTTCAATTAACAATCACAGCTTCAGCTGAAGAAATCACTTGGTCTAACGAAAATTACATTCCGCACCACCTTTCACATTCATGAAGCATGCTTCACGCATAATCGGTTTCAAAAATCAATTAAAAATTTCGCTTACAGGTGTTCATTTTGGTACCTGGTCCATTTGCTACAACACCCGCCTGAGGCCAAAGAAAAGGCATCAGATGTGCCGAGAGGGATTTGCACAAGAGGAAGCCCTCCAGCATAGAAAATTGGTTTTCGTTGTCCCTTCGTCAGTCTGCCATGTTTCGACCGATGACGATGGAATGACGAGGGATTCTTGCTGAGTGGTGCAGATTTTATTCCTGGGTCCTGTAGGGCCACCTGAGAGCGCAGAGCAGCAAAGCATCCCAAGGACCATCTCCACCGTCGTAACATAACAGTCGAGAAGACAATTTTAGAGTTGAGAATGGAGAGAGTAAAAAAAACCATCACACTAATCCTGCACAAAAGATAGACAATTTTGGTGTTATTTTTCGCTTCAACGGAAATTTTCCTTTGCTGTGCGCCGAGCGAAAATAAAATAATTTCTATTTGTGCTGGCTCTGTTTTTCGTTCATTTTCTTATTTAGCTAAATAAACTTGCTACTGCAATTTTTCCAATATTGATTCGAGGCATCTTCCGACTCGTTTGGATTCAATTGTTGCTCGAGGATGAATGAGGATGGTTCCGATAATCCTTGAGAAAATAAATAATTCGATTCAGGCCGCAATAATGATAAAAAGAAGCTTGTACATTTTGGACAAACATCAACTGGTTCTTATTGTTGATATGTTGTTTGTGGGAACCACTCCTGGAAGGGCCTATCAAAACATTGTCCTGGAGCAAGATGCGTGGCATTTATGATGACATAATCCCAAGTATCAATCTCGTTGAATGAATGTGATAACATATTTTCTGGTTTTATGTAGGGGCCATCCAGAAAATACGTGCTTATTCATATAATGTTTGTAGATTCCCAATCTTTCTCCCTGTCCATATGATTAGTGATTAGTAAAATCATACATATTTCTCGAAGAATCACGACCTCCAAAACCATAGAAACTATTTCTCAAGCTCCACATATTTTGTCGCACGGTGTAAAAAAATGGATTATTATCGAAGTTTCATGTACCTCTGATTTTTTTTCACAGAAAGTTAGGCCTGGTCATTAGAAATGAGGCAGGGGGTGTTTTAAAATATTTCATCGGCGATTTTTTGAAAAAAGTGATTTTTATTGTTTTCTTCTCCAATATTCGGTATAAAAAGTCAATTGATAACTCAGCAATGGATGAATCATAGTAATTTACCCTCAAAATTAGAAATACACACATTTGTAACATTTCTTCATAGAAAACCAATTTTTAAACGGATAAAAAATGTTGACAAATCATTTATTTTTGTATTTTAAGCGTTTTAGAAGTATTTTTTTATTTATGCATGAATTACAATCTTTTTCCTGCAATTATCATCCAGCCAGCCAATTACCTTTCCAGCCTTCATGATTTCTGCTCAATGTTGTATTTGCATTTTTTTTCTTCTTCCAACATTCGTGCTAGATAGCCAGCCCATTTTCAGTCTAAAGGTTTCATAATATATTTCTCTATATACACTGTCTCATAGTTTCTGTGGTACACACATAGCCGTAACTAGAGTCTCGGTCTAGGGGGGGGGGGCATGGCACCAGCTGGTGGGAAGTAATTTTCAAAGGCGATTTAAAGCACTGTGCGCATGGATTACAATAGAAATTGTTTGACTAAGTTTATCGCTCATTCGCCCTAGAACTAACATAAAAAAATCGCGAATAATACAATTGATTTCCAATGATGCTGTGATTGCTTCAAAACGCTGTGTCTATGTCAACTTGACTTCTCCATGTTACTAAATGTGGATAAGTGTGTAATCTAAGATTCAAGAATCTTCTTCGAATTATCTGTAAGTATATTTCTGAAAGTTTTCAAGCATTTCCATGATTACTTAATGCATAAAGATCTCGATTTTTTTGAAACTTGCAATTTTTGAAACTCTTTAGATGTAGAATAAATTCCACGAAATATTGTCATAATCAATATAAGTATTCATGCAATTCCAAAATGTATGCTTTGTGCTGAAATAGTTAAGTACCGATGAACACAAATTTGGAATCCTAAAGTGTTTTTTATGAGTCATAAATTCCATGATTCATAAAATTATGAGACATAAATCAAATTCCAGAATAACATAGAGTTTTTGTAGTTACTGACGTTAGGAAGAGGCTTTATTATGGTTTTCTGAATAGGTGAGAGATTTCGCTGCAAAAATAAAAGAGACTTGAGAAGCAACCAAATCGATCTGAATTGTGCTGCAAAAGAAATGTTTTCTGATACGAACTGGTTTCTAAATCTAATTTTTTTTATCCTAAAGAACAAATTCTAACTAAAGCAAGCACAAAAGAGTTTTCCGATGATCCTTATGAAATTGTCAAAAAAATAAATGGAACAAGATCTTTTGAGGATTATAAGAATATTTCTTTAATGCAATCTCTGTTGTGAGTGCGAAGGTTGCCTAAGTTTTGTCCTAATACTTTCAATGGAATGCGTTGTTGATTTTTCTGTCATTGTAACAAAGATTTTTAAGTTTTATAATTTTATATTTTTCTGTGCCAGAATTATATAGCGAGAGCAAAAAGCTCCATAGGAATTTGATCAACTGTTTTGCGACATACCTTGCGATTACTCGAAGATTTTCGAAAGAATGGTCGTTCGATATTTCATTGACCGGATTTGTGTACATGTGCTTATTTTGATGAAGTTGCTTCAGTCTTTTTTGAAGCGGATGATAGTTTGATAGAACAGAAGTATTTATATCTTAATACAATTATGCTTTTATGTTTCTGCGACCAAGATACTAGTCAAACAAATGCATAACAAATTTATTTTTAGGTAGCAACTGAATTAGAAGCTTAAAAATCGAGAAAATTTTTCCTGGGGGTTCAACTTAAATATTTCGATGCTTTGCTGAACAAATGGTCATAGATGCGATAACGCAACAAAAAAAATGTTTATAGAATTCATAATCAAAATTAAGAAATATGTAGGAAATATGTAAATGAAATAAAAACTGACTTAGTTGGAATTACTTTTAAAATTTTTCCGGAGGGGGGGGCACAAGTAAGTCTGGGGGGGGGCAGCCCCACGAGACTCCCCCCGCCCCCTTATTTACGCCAATGGGTACACATCACATTTGGCTTGAAAACTACGAAAACTTTTCAGAACTGCCTCCTTTCCGAAAATGGCTACCGGATAAACTGAAGTTTTATAAAGAGCGAATTTCATTTCTGTATGTATGTTACGGAAGCTAAGCTGCTGCTATATACTCGACTGTCTCATATTTGATTCGGTCAATATCTGCGGGGGTTATTCATGTTTTTATGGGCAGTAAACTGGTTACTTACGTCATAGAAGACTATTTTCGATACGTCCTATACGTAAAGCAGCAATACGTCCTTCAACTTTACGGGAAACATCCTTAGTAATAATTATGGCCTTATAATGTTCTTGAAGATAGCGATTTACTATTCAAGTGTGCTTTGAAACCATTATACGTACAATAATATTACTATAAGGGCCGATTTCTTCACCAGCCCCGCTTAGCGTCATAAACCTGGTCCATCGTAAGCTTTGCTTATATTTAAACGTCACTTTTAAGCCGAGCCTAAAATTTTGATTTCTTCACGCGCGCTTAATGGTTGGAGGCGGTCGCTTAACGTAAGTTGCGTTTAACTAATTTTCCAATATCTTTCCATTACTTTCCAATTGAAACGTCAATCTCAGCCTTTTGTTTTGTTGTTGTTGGTGCATTAAATTTTGCGTTAGAATTTTAAAAGTGAAAAAAATGGCAGCGAATTGTGAACAGAAAAAGCGAATCCGTTCGGCAAATTTTTCGGAAGCGGAGGAAGAACTACTGGTACGGCTCGCATTGAGCCGGAAGTACATAATCGAGTGCAAGGCTAGTGACGCACAAAGAAACGAAGATAAATCTAAAGCATCGAACGATATCTGTTCCGAGTTTAATGCTAACTGTCTTAACACGGTGAGTGAAATAGTTGAATTTTAAAACTTTGTAAGTTGTTGCGGTTTTTTAGGGTACCGTAAATGAAGGCATGCAAATCAGTTCAAAAATATTTTTTTAGGTTCGCACTGCAGCGGTACTTCGGAAAAATATGAGAATATTAAAAAATATATCCGCCAAAATGCTTCGAAAGAAAAATGTCACGTAAGGCCACCGGAGGTGGTAGAGGTCCTGATGAATGATGTCCAAAATCAGAGGCGATGGCAGAGCTTCGCGATGTGATTGCGCTGTCTGTAGATGGACTTCCTTCCTTGTGCGGTGACGATGACGATGGTCGAGGCGAAGCTCTAAATGTGGACGCTGATAAGCACATTGAAGACATACTGGTGCCCGAAGTGAATACGAGCGATGCATTTGTGGTGGAATATTTGGAAGACGAGCATATCAGTGGAGAACAGGAAGCCGTATCTCACGAATCCCCTGAGAAGTCGCTCGTTATTCCACCTGGTGATGACCAAGGCGCAATCCCCGGACCGAGCCAAATTTTGAATGGACGAGAAAAGTGGGAAAACTACAGCCCTGCGATGTTGAGAAAGCCCACGAGCGAAGCATTAAAAACACGCAAGAAGCGTCAAGCCTCACGACAGGTGACGACGGTTGAGTCGGAACTTAAAAAGAAGTTGTTGGAGCGTGACCAGGAGATGATGGAAGAGCTCCATCGTCTCGAAGTTCAGAGAAAAAAAGTAGAGCTTGAAACGGCGCTTATTGGATTCAAGACCAACAAAATGAAACTTCAAACACAGCAGCTGCGTTACCAGCATATGCGGGAAGAACATGCTGTGCGTATGAAGCTTCTGGGAGTCACCAATTATCAGAACCCAGGAAACCAGAATAATAGCTCTGGATCAGAGAGTGAATAAAACTATTATATGTATATTATTCCACATGTTGAATATATAAATGAAGTTAAAGAGTTACAATAGATTTTTATTCTGAAATTTCACTGTATTTTACTGCATTTTTATGATTTGTTCACTTTACTTCTGAATAGCAAAAAAACTGATGAAATTTTCGAGCATCAGATGCTTCAGGGCATCATTTTTCTTCTTCAATGGCTCTACAATCACACTGAAACTTAAGCAGCTTCTCAACTTTATGTTCTGAAAGCAATTTTACAGCTATTAATTGAAAGCGTTTCTATGCCGCCATTGCATAAGTAAAGTATATATCTTGTGCGGCAGGTATAATGGGTACACTATGCCCAGGGAGCCGAGAATGTTACCCACTCGCCTTTTTTGTTTCCTAGGGATATTGCCCTTCTCTCAATAAGCTAATACATCAACCTTTATGGTTTGAACCATTATTTTCTTAATAACTTTTGAACGTAATGATCACTTGTATGGAAATTTGGTAGTCATCAACCGAGTCATCAACTAGGCAAGCTGTCGAATGTCGAAGAAAATCGGTTTAGGGTTGAAAAATTGGTTTTGAATGGCTTCAATGATTTTCTACAAATGGCCGGGGTTCTGCCAAATCGCACCAAGCGCCTTCAAAAAATTACCTACTATTCAGCCCATGCTTTCGTTTCGCAGATTTCATTAATCTCATTAGGATATCCTTCAACAAATGTATGTATGAATGAATCACCCATATTGAGAGTGTTAACAGCGGCACACTATAAGTTAACTTTTTGAAATCAGTATTTATCGAAAAAGTATTTGTTAAGCGTAGTAGCAGATACCTTCCTACATAACTGGTACCAAATATTTTTCTCGAAAAAGTTCCCACTTTTGAGAAAATCCGCGTTAAATGTCTTTCGCCGTACAATTTTTTGGCGGTTAACTAATGCTGGCTATTTACGCATGTACGATAGCGCCTGGATGCTGGCAGCGGCGGATAGGAAACCAGCCACTGCTAATAATTCATTGATATGAAATGATTTCCGTTTTACTTTTATCAACAAAATATCACAAAATTTGTGTTATTTAATAACAAATAAGGTTTTGACGAGTAGGTACCTAATTCACGCGCTACCTGCAATAACGGAAAATCATGTGTTTTCAAAACGTGTCATGCAACTGCTCTCCACGATTTCTGACGAATAAATTCTGATAATTATGTAAATGCCGGTAGAACTCATTGACCAGGGCCACTCCCGAAACCCCGAAATTCGTTTTTTTTTTGTAAGGTGATGATTTTCTATAAATGACGAGAAATAAGTCTAGTCAAATGGCCAGTGAAGATTCATTAGAAGTTTATTCGTACCATGCAAAAAGAGTTATCGTACGACACATTTAAGACTAACTCGAAACCGACAATTCATAAAAAACGCTATCGATGTTATCGTTGAGGTTATCGTATACTCTACTGATGAACTTTAGGAAGTGTACATAAATTTTGTTTTACTGTAGCTCTTGGCCTTTTTATTTAAGGTGAAGGTGGGTTGAGTACCAAAACAAAGCTTTGAAAGTATTGGTACAATAAAAATTGTCATATACTGTAGTAGTATTGGTATCGTATTTATAAAAAAACAAAGAATATTAGTAGGGTGTTTCAAAAACGACCCAGCACCACCACGCTCACTCGATTCCGTCCCATGCTCCGAGTGTCCTTCAAAAACCGATTTGAACAAAAACTGGTTGAGCGCAAGCCGGTTCAAGTTTGTATGAAGACTAATATGGAAACTAAACCTTTTATTGCACTGGCTACAGTGCCTTCCTCCAAACGCTGGCGAAAAAGAGAACCCACATAGCTGAAAGCAACATTCCTGAGACTTCACTGAACGAAAACCGCACCGCAGGAAAGATCCATTGATTACGTAACGCAAAAATAGCATTTTATACCCCACTCACCCCCCGTCCCACTTTTTGTATGAAGCATTTGCCCCTTGCGCGATTGTGTAGACTAGACTAGACTAGAAGTATCTGCCCCTGGTGCGAAAGATATCACTGACAAATTCTGGGTATTTTGTTGAATTGCACGTTTCACTGATGGCTCCTGAGAAGCCTAATGATCATGCTAAAGATTCGCAACCTCGCTTAAAATCGACTTCCAACTATTGGAACGACCATGGAATATTTCATCCTGTCATATGGTCTCCCCTCGCCATCGCCCAACGACGGAGTGCCAGCAACAGAATAATCTTAAATTCAACCTCGCCATATCAACTGGTATACAAACCTGAAAACGACCTGTACACGGTAAGCCTCAAATTAAACCAGCCTAAACCATCGAATAACACCCAAATTATAAATCATAATCGATTGAGCGTGGCGAGCCAAATTATTTTTTGAACCACCCTGTTTATTAGTTTGCTGCTGCCGGTGCCGTTGTTTACATTCGCTCCGCGATCAGTTTTTAATAGTTTTTTTCGGGCAAAAATAGCAGTTTATATTATATTTTCGGTTTAAACAAGTGACTGATTTCGAAAATTGATGTTTAATTTGCATTCTATCAACATTTCGGTGTATTCATGTGCGGAGAAGTGAGTAAAAACTTAATATTTTCAGTGCCCTTTGAGAAGAGGTGAAGTGCAGTGATAAACCCGCCAAATCGCGAATGGCTAATAAATTGGCACGAAACTGCTAATTTTTGATATTATTCGAGCCGAAATACATAGGACTCTTTGGATAAACATGTTCATTTTCACGGGAAGTGAATAAATATGCTGTGAACAGGTTAGTAATTTGAATATTAAACTTTTGTTCGATGCTGTACGAAGCATTCGAATGCTGGTTGGGGAGGGGTGCGGGAGGTCTGGGGTTGACCCGTGGAAGGCCCGGTGCCATATTGACTGCCATCGTGGTACGCTTCCAACTATGTCCTTAAAGCAACTGAGGAACTTAGGTATGTCATAATGGGTTTAAAGTTGAGAAAAATATTGTCGAACTAAATGTTCACGAACACAACCTGTTGCGCTTCTCTCCATGTTTGGGCAATCCGGAACAATAGTCGCGGTCAACATTTCCTCAAAACCTTCGATTTCTTCAGGTGGTTCAGATTCCTTCGCATCAATTGCTATGTTATGCAATACCGCACAAGCTACAATAATTAGTTGAACCACAGACAAACAGACGTAACTCTTCATATTAATTGTTCTGAAAATTATCGTCATTCCTTTTCAGAAAACACTACTGCCATCTATTACCAGAAACGCGAGAAACATAGTCGACCTTGATTATTTCCCATTTGACGTTTACTCCTAACGCATACTTCTATATGAATCATCATCATTATCATCATCATCAATACAGAAAACATTCAGCAGCATATACATTATACACTAATCAAATGTCTCTAATCAAACGCCTCTCTTGGCACAATCGCGTAACATAGATGTATTTCAAATCAACCGTGGAACACATGAACGATGTTGAAATCAGAAGTGTTACGTCTGTTTGTCTGTGGTTGAACTGTAGATATTCTAACACGCATACCCAAAGATAAAACTGGAAATCTACGCTTCAGCACGCCATATGACCGTTCCACGACATTTCGGGTACGAATTTGACTTTCGTTGTACAGAGCTTCAGTTGGTGATTCACATCGAAGGAAAGGTGTGGCCAAGTATTTGGTGTTACGATATCTGGAATCACCGACAAGTATGAAATGTCCATAATCACCTCGTTCAAGTTGCATTTTTAAAGTTGAGTTATTAAAAATGTGCTGGTCGTGCGATGCTCCTGGCCATCTTGCAACTATATTCAAAACTTTTAGATTTGCTGAACTCACTGTTTGTACATTTAGTGAGAACCATGATTTGCGATTTCGATAATTCTCAGCATGATCACCTCCGGGTGATTGTATCTTGACATGTGTACAATCAATCGCACCAATAGTTCGAGGAAATTTAGCAATGCTGTAAAAATCGCGACTTGCAGCGAGTAATTGACTTTGGGTGCTTGGCATCTGAATGAAGCGCTGACGTTGTTCAGCTAATGCCAACGAAACACGCTGAATAATGCGGCAAACGGACGAAACACATACTCCAGCAAAATCGGCAATAGCTATCTGCATAGATCCCAGTGCATAAAACCGAAGTGTTATCAATAGTTGCACCATCGGGTGAATGTGCCGTGAGCTATATGTTAGAAATTCAATCAGATTAAATTCAATATTATGAAATCTGTGGTCATATAACATGGAAACTCACCTTGTTTCATCAACTTCAAAGCTAGGACGAATTATTTCCAAGACCATTGCGACGGTACTTTTTGAAGGCGAAATCTCATAAAAATCCTGATCATCCCAGGTATCAATACTTATACGAGTGCGCATTTTATACTGACGACGTGCTAATTGTAAGCCAATAATATCTTCCTCATCTTCACTATCACTTTCGAAATATCTCCAACGAGGGCGATCCCAAATGTGCTGGCGTCGTGAGTTCATTTTTAAATTTGTACTTTTTGATACCTTCCAGAATAATTAAAATATAATTGTCAAATTCTACAATCTTCTGCGCTTAGCGCTCTTAAGCGATGTCAAACCATCGTTTAAATTGAACTCGCTTATCTTAAACGTGACGTTTGATAAGCCACATTTAGTAGTTGAGTGAGGGTGAAGAAATCGAAAAATACTAAACCAAGTTTAAAAATTGTTTAAACCTCGTTTAATTTATAAGTACAGGTGAAGAAATTGGCCCTAAGGATCATTGTCCCACTTCACAACAATTTAACAATTTGGTAAACAATTTCCTCAACACATCCAGTCACATCCTACATATACTCTCATTTTATTTCTATCCGTAACAATCTACTTCGTATTTCATTCACATTCAATACACATTCCTTTGTGATCGTTTCCATTGAGCTCGATTTCGTTTGCAAAACCCCTGAGCATATGCCTTAGCTCTGCTGAGACGATATACAGGGTTGCATGTAAAGACAGAGATAAGTTTTGTGTTGATTGTGCTGTGGTAGTGCTCGAAGGGTTGTGTTTGAAGGTGTTGAAAAAATATTCCAAATGCTTGGAGCGGCTGATTATGACGTTTCCTGTGAAGCATTTCTACTACGAATAAGGTTACCTTCTGCTTACGTAGTCAGTTCCAGGACTAAGTTTGGTTATTGAATTTTACGACTGGAAGGTATTACGTACAATACTCAGTGAGAGGTCAGAAAAAGCGTGTGAGTTACACGCTGCTGTATCATATGTTCAAAATAGAAAATGTTATAAATCTTATAAAATACGGCGCGGTTCAGTGGGCAAGTCATCTAGCACAAATGTCGAAAGATAAAATGGCAGATATTTATTTAACCAGAGAACAGGATAGATGTCAGAGATAGATGATAATTGCTGAAAAAACTGTAACAAACGCAAAAAAGACAATAAAACACTTAAGGAACGCTTGAATTCCATGAAAAAATGATTTTTTACCATTTTAGATCCGTTTAAATATTGGTTCTCTATACAGAAAAATCGCAAATGTGTGTATTTCTAATTTTGAGGCTAAATTACTATGATTCATCCATTGCTGAGTTATCAATTGACTTTTTATACCGAATATTGGAGAAGAAAACAATAAAAATCACTTTATTCAAAAAATCGCCGATGAAATATTTTAAATCCCCTGCCTCATTTCTAATGACCAGTCCTAACTTTCTGTGAAAAAAAATCAGAGGTACATGAAACTTCGATAATAATTCATTTTTTTACACCGTGTGTCGTTGCCCAACAGAATTCTAAAGAATCTGAAGAATCTGCGAGTTAGGGGGCCTGCCTAGGACGTGATGGGGTTTGGCAGTGAGCTTTGTTAAACCTCTACAAAAAGCTTCAAGTGTCCGCAAGTAGGTCCTATCATAGCGACCGCGACCATGTGCCGCTCAAAGCGCACAGGAGCCCTAGAGGTGTGCGCCGGTCCGATATTCGTCGGCGGCGGCGTTTTTCAGAATTTTGGCCGGTGGCGGCGGCATTGTCGGCGTCACGCCGAAACCCATTTTAGCCGACGGCGGCGTGAATCGGCGTAGCAAATTTTTTCATTACGTTCTTCCATATTTTTTTATATTTTGGGATATTTTCAAGACATAAAAAGAAGAATATTTTGAATTTCGCATGAAAAATCTAATGAACTTCTCCAGAAAAATCTAAAAGTTTTTTTCCAAAATTTGGAAGATATTTTCGAGAAATCTTTGTAATTACCAAAAAAAGCTCTTTGGAATTCCCAATAAAATTGTTTGGAATTTCAGCAGAAAATTCGTCGCGATTTACATGAGAGACTTCAGAATTTTCACAAAAAAAAATGTTCTTAATGCACGAAAAACTTGATAATTGTAGAATTGTAGAATAATTGAGAATGAGTGTTTTACCGTTGGCTCTCTAAGTCTAGTATAATAAAGACGGCTAGTTTGGCATGGCTAGCGATAAAACTGTAAATTCCTAAGAATTTCCGCGGGAAGGAGTTTTCAAGAAAAACTCTCTGGAATGTTAACGAGAAATTCTTCGTAAGTTTAACGGAAACTTCTTTAGAATTTTCCGAGGAGGATTGTTCAAAATGTCTCAACGCAAAAAATGTTCGTAAGGATTACCTACGGGGAATTCTTTGTACAGTAGACGTTCGATAACTGAAAGTCATTTAACTGCAATGCTTTTAACTGCATTTCGATAGTTACATCAGTTTTGCAGTTATCGGACAGCTGAGCTTCAAAACGATATCAAAGTCGATGATAGCTGCATAGCGCTGAACAATCAGGTGCACTTCTATTCTGACATCGTCTGACAATTGTTGCCGTCTAGAACACGTCGCAGTTATCGAACGCCATTCGCTAGCTGAAACGATAATAAGAAATTCTTGGAAAATTCCATGGGTCGAACTGGTAATTTGGCCGAAAAAGTCATTTTCCCTAACGGGTCGTTTGCAACAAATGCAACATTTGTCCGAAAATATCGTTTAGGCCAACAGGTTATACCCTTCGACAACCGTAGTTTGTCGGGTAGTGCTGGCAGAAACATTGATTTCTTGCATATGGTTTGAACAATCAATTTTCGAAGCGTAATAACATTTTTGTAGACCTTCCAGCTACGTACCTTCTTTGGCACAGTGTGTCAGCATCTTTTAGACTATATGCTGGCGTATTGAGTCACGTGATGGACGATAAATGAAAGCCGCTAAGAGCAAAAATGTAAAAAGTACGTTTTCCCATACTAATTTCCATACAAATTTAAAACGCGATGCGGAAAGCGAGGACACAAACAATCGAGCCCATATTTAGCACAATGTTCACCAATGTAATTCACATCTGTCAAAAAGTACTCTTAATAAATGTACTACTACAAATCTCATATAAAACTAAAATATAATTAAAGTTGCAACAAAAATATGAAAGTTTGTTAGAACACAGTAATAAATCGGTATTCTAAATACCTACTGATTGTACATAGGTTGCAGGGGTTATACACGAAAACAATAACATAATAATATCGTGAACGATTTCAGTTCTATTTATATTTGAAAAATTATTAAAAAGTGATGTTAGTGAGGTATGTAAAAGAAACAGAAATGTTGTGAATTATGACTACAGCGGAGACAGCTACCCAGAGAGTTAGTAAAGAATTTAAGGAAGTGTGCCGAAATCCGACCTAGATATACTGGGTATTATTTTGCCTATGGTAGTGCTACACGTTTCTAATGGAACCGAACGTTTACAAACTTTGTTCTATTCGCAGATATCGGAGCGATGAAATGCATTTAAAATTAAAAAAACACTTCTACCAAAATATATTTAATTATTTGATAAGGAAATTTTGATTTTCAGGAGTAGTCAATGCGATTCGCTGATTCTCAACTTATATAAAAAAATTAGAATTCTTGCATAGTTTCAGATCCAGAAATCATTCAACCAACATTGGTCTGTAGATTAAGAAACCGAATTTATTAAGCGTCAAATCATACACTGGCCTTACATATTTAAAAAAGCGAACAAAGCCTTAGAGGCTTAGAACTGGTTCTGAATACAGATGTAACGATTTTCAGATGTTTCATACAAAAAGTGTGACATAGGGGGAAGGGGGGGTTGAAATTGCCCATTTTTTGCGTTACGTAATAAATCGATCTTCCAAAGGTAAAATAGATCAAGTAGACTCACAGTGAAGATCAAATCAAACGTAATGTAGTGAAATATGAAAAACGAATAGAAAGTTACTAAATCATAACCGTGTGAGACATTTTTCAAATACAACCATAAAAGTAGCATCAGTCAAACTTAACTAAGTAAGTGTGACAAACTAAAACGAGAAGTAAATATTTATTATTCCGTACCTGAACGCAGTTCTTGAACGGTGATTGCCTGTTTACCCACCGACTAATTTACATACTCAAGACTGGCGACAGGTAAACATTGGGCTGCGCACGCCTTCGAATTTCATCACACTTGGAGGGTCTGTTCTCTTTATGACAGGTGTCACCGGAGAAGGTACCCAACAATAATCGTAAAAGGAACATTATTTGGGGTCAGTAAATATGCCTAGCGCCTGCACCATAAAGGGGCAATTGAATGCTAGGGAGTGAGAGATTATTTTATGGGTATGTCTGCGGTTATAGGGGGAGTGCTATTACAGTTACACCTGTTTCACTTCAGTTTCATATGTTTCCCTGGGAAAAACTTATCTGTTTATTTTCAATTTGCCTCAATTTCATTTGGATTATGAACGATTGTTTTAAATCAGATTAGAAAGGATGGGCGAAGGAAGGACCCGTGAATTTCCATAAATGACCACCATAGTGATTAGGATTAGCACGGCTTTAGCATGAAAGCAGCTCTAACAGCTCAATTATGGACTGCCTGGATAAGGTAGCGATAGGATTGTGAACTTCATTTCCATATGGACGTGTAAACAACATTTTTGCTACTCAATTTATTAATGACACGGCATTTTGCTACCCTTTTCTAAGTTAAGTAGCTTGTTTCTCGTATTATTATTATTGTTATTATTTTGTCTTCCTGGCCATTGAATGCTCTTTATGTGGTCGAGCAGTTAAATATCGGAGTGCATCGAAACACTTACCGAAGTGCTATCCACCTTTAAACCAAGCCTCCACAAGTAGACGTAATTAAACCTCTTTATTATACAGCCTACATTCGCATATTTGTCCCATATTATGAGAAAATCCAGCCCCATGATATGCGATCATAGGCAGTATAACTTTGTTGAAACAAAATCGTTTGATTTGGCTCAAAGTGCTTGTAACAAAAAGTGATACAAGTGCAAAAATGGTAACCTGGCTTAGAAACCTCGCAGTTATTAACTGTGGATCTCTGGCGTAATCTGAAAAGGGATGTATTCGCCATTTCCTAGTAACGATGTTAATGATGCATGTTGCGATTTGGTGCATATGGTATTTTTTAATCTGGACATCAAAAATGGCTTGAATTATTTTTCTCGTTATTCATATTGAAGAATAATTGATTAACTTGTAGATCAAGTAATTGCAGGACATCTGAGCAAGCTCAAGTTAGCCACAGCTGTTTAATTATTAAAACAGGAAAAACTAGAGCAATAATTTTGACATTCAATGTACATTTTTCCTCCAGCACTTCTGTTATTATCAACATGTCACGTCTACCGTTAGACGTTCAGTATATGCCTCTAGGCTAAACCTTTAAGCCCAGCCCGAACCACCTAAGGACTAGTAGGTCACAATGCCTCGTACAGCCTTCGGTGACATAGTGCAATCTGCCAAATGGTATACTGCTAGGGTAAAAATAAAGATTAGACAAAAACTAGTGTAAATGTAATATTCTACAATCTATTACATTCAGCATTTGGCAAATGGCACTATTGATTGTTGCACTAACTATTTCTAAGTCATTCTTCATTTTCATTTATTTAGTTTACATCTAAACAGATAACACTGAATCAACAATTTGACGCAACAATACACGGTTCTGGGCCGCATCTCTTCATCCTCGGATACGCCCCACGCTCGCCAAGTCGTTTTGCACCTGGTCTGCCCATCTCGCTCACTGCGCTCCACGCCGTCTCGTACCTGCCGGATCGGAAGCGAACACCATCTTTGCAGGGTTGCAGTCCGGCATTCTTGCAACATGCCCTGCCCATCGTACCCTTCCGGCTTTAGCTACCTTCTAGATACTGGGTTCGCCATAGAGCTGGGCGAGCTCGTGGTTCATCCTTCGCCGCCACACACCGTCTTCTAGCACACCTCCAAAGATGGTCCTAAGCACCCGTCTCTCGAATACTCCGAATGCTTGCAAGTCCTCCTCGAGCATTGTCCATGTTTCATGTCCGTAGAGGACTACCGGTCTTATCAGCGCCTTGTACATGACACATTTGGTGCGGTGGCGAATCTTTTTTGACCGTAGTTTATTCTGGAGCCCGTAGTAGGCCCGACTTCCACAGATGATGCGCCTTCATATTTCACGACTAACGATGTTGTCAGCCGTTAGCGAGGATCCGAGGTAGACGAATTCTTCGACCACCTCGAAGGTATCCCCGTCTATCGTAACACTGCTTCCCAGGCGGGCCCTGTCGCGCTCGGTTCCGCCCACAAGCATGTACTTTGTCTTTGACGCATTCACCACCAGTCCAATTTTTGTTGCTTCACGTTTCAGGCGGGTGTACAGTTCTGCCACCTTTGCAAATGTTCGGCCGACAATGTCCATGTCATCCGCGAAGCAAATAAATTTACTGGATCTGTTGAAAATCGTACCCCGGCTGTTACACCGCTCTCCGCATGACACCTTCTAGCGCAATGTTGAACAACAGGCACGAAAGTCCATCACCTTGTCTTAGTCCCCGGCGCGATTCGAACGAACTGGAGTGTTCGCCCGAAATCTTCACACAGTTTTGCACACCATCCACCGTTGCTTTGATCAGTCTGGTAAGCTTCCCAGGGAAGCTGTTCTCGTCCATAATTTGCCATAGCTCTACGCGGTCTATACTGTCGTATGCCGCCTTGAAATCAACAAACAGATGGTGCGTTGGGACCTGGTATTCACGGCATTTTTGAAGGATTTGCCGTACAGTAAAGATCTGGTCCGTTGTCGAGTGGCCGTCAACGAAGCCGGCTTGATAACTTCCCACGAACTCGTTCACTAATGGTGACAGACGACGGAAGATGATCTGGGATATCACTTTGTAGGCGGCATTAAGGATGGTGATCGCTCGAAAGTTCTCACACTCCAGCTTGTCGCCTTTCTTGTAGATGGGGCATATAACCCCTTCCTTTCACTCCTCCGGTAGCTGTTCAGTTTCTCAGATTCTGACTATCAGTTTGTGCAGGCAAGTGGCCAGCTTTTCCGGGCCACCCTTGATTAGCTCAGCTCCAATACCATCCTTACCAGCTGCTTTATTGGTCTTTAGCTGTTGAATGGCATCCTTAACTTCCCTCAAGGTGGGGGCTGGTTGGCTTCCATCGTCCGCTGAACTGACGTAGTCATCTCCTCCGCTGCCTTGACTTTCACTGCCTGTACTCTCAGCGCCATTCAGATGTTCCTCGTAGTGCTGCTTCCACCTTTCGGTCACCACACGTTCGTCCGTCAAGATGCTCCCATCCTTATCCCGGCACATTTCGGCTCGCGGCACGAAGCCTTTGCGGGATGCGTTGAGCTTCTGATAGAACTTGCGTGTATCTTGAGAACGGCACAGCTGTTCCATCTCCTCGCACTCCGCTTCTTCCAGCCGGCGTTTCTTCTCCTGAAAAAGGCGGTTTTGCTGTCTCCGCTTCCGTCTATAACGTTCCACGTTCTGCCGGGTACCTTGCTGCAGCGCGACCGCCCGCGCTGCGTCCTTCTCCTCCAGAATCTGTCTGCACTCTTCGTCGAACCAATCGTTCCGTCAACCTCGACCCATATACCCGACGTTGTTCTCCGCTGCGTCGTCAATGGCTGCTTTGACTGTATTCCAGCAGTCCTCAAGAGGGTCCCCATCGAGCTCACCCTCTTCCGGCAACGCTGCCTCGAGATGCTGCGCGTATGCAGTGGCGACATCAGGTTGCTTCAGTCGCTCTAGGTCGTACCGCGGCGGTCGTCGGTCCCGAACATTGTTGATGACGGATAGTTTTGGGCGCAGTTTAACCATCACCAGATAGTGGTCAGAGTCGATGTTAGCGCCACGATATGTCCTGACGTCGATAATGTCGGAGAAGTGCCGTCCATCAATCAGAACGTGGTCGATTTGTGATTCTGACTGCAGTGGTGATCTCCAGGTGTACCGATACCGATTTCTAAGTCATTGGTATCTAATGAAATTGTTTATCATAAGACCTCAATTTGGTAATCACTAGCAATTTGAATCACTCTGTTTCAGAAAGAGTTAAGTGAATGTCATTGCATATCATAATGGAGGTTATTCTTAGCTTTTTAGAATATGCTATGTAAAGGGACCATCATCATCGTCATCATCAACATCAACATATCTTTTATGCACAACAAGCTTGTTTGTCCAGATTGTGATTTGTGCTTCAAAGTCTTCTTCTTCTTCTAATTGGCATTACATCCCCACACTGGGACAGAGCCGCCTCGCAGCTTAGTGTTCATTAAGCACTTCCACAGTTATTAACTGCGAGGTTTCTAAGCCAGGTTACCATTTTGCATTCGTATATCATGAGGCTAGCACGATGATACTTTTATGTCCAGGGAAGTCGAGATAATTTCCAAACCGAAAATTGCCTAGACCGGAACCGGGAATCGAACCCAGCCACTCTCAGCATGGTCTTGCTTTGTAGTCGCGCGTCTTACCGCACGGCTAAGGAGGGCCTCTATGTGCTTCAAAGTGATGTCGCTTAAAATAGAGTTAGAGTTAGTAAAAATAAAAAATAAGCTTAAAATAGAGTTAGTAAAACATAAGTGGCCACATAATCATTTGTGGCTCACAGTCATTAGTTAATTGTTTTAAATAGGGGTTTGAGATAATAATTGTGAATAATATACGAAAATAATCATATTTCTATAGATATTATAAATTTTAAAAGTAAATCCTAACTGTCTGCTTCGAAACTGTCTGCCTCGAAACTGCTATCACCACACCACACCGAAACTGCTATCAGAAATAAGATGTTCGAATAGAGTACTGAGCAGTGTTGGTAGAATCATGCTCAAATCTCACTCACCGAAGCCTCATGCACGAGCTGACTCGCTTGCGATTCTGCATGGAGAGCATCGCGCATGAGTTTTTCACGCAGAATCGCATCGTTTCGCTCATTTGCCGAAAAATGATTTCGCTCCAAAAAGTGTCAATACCCAATCGAAGCGTATTTTATGTTTACGTATGGATTTGTTATCCATTGTTTTAAGCAAAGAAAGTTATTCCGATGAAGAACACGCAAAAACCACGGAATGATGCAAATCGCGAGTCGAATAATGGACGATTCTCTGGGCCAAGAGTCGGGTGGAATTGCCTCGCGCTTGATTTGAATCGTAAGTGAGATTTGAGAATTTGAATTTTTACCAACACTGGTCCTGAGAAATGAAAGTAGTGAGATGTGTACAATAACAAGTGAGAAATGAACAGTGGGAGGTGAGGCAAAAAGTAAAGGAAGAAGATAGAAGACAAAATAAGACAGTAAAAAGTTGGAAGAAATAAGGGAGTTGATATCACTCGTCAATCCTCAATGCTCAATTCGTATCTCATAATTGTCAATTTTCACTTCTCACTTTTCTCTTTTTAATTTTTACCCCTCACTTCTCATTGATCACTACTCTCTTCTCTCTTTTCAGTTCTAACTTCGCAGTTCTCACTTTCTATTTCTGACTTCTCATTTCTAACTTTTACTTCTCACAGCTATCTTTTCACTGTTCACTTCTCACATCTAACTACTCTTATTTCACTTAGCGCTTCTTACGTCGCATTTCTTACTTCTCACTGCTCACCTCTCATTTCTCACTTCTTACTTTTCACTTATTATTTTTCACTTTTCACTTCTCACTTCGCACTTCTCATTCATTGGTCCAAAATTTCTAACTTCTTACTTCTTGCTCCTCACTTTTCACTGCTCACATCTAACTTCTCACAACTCACTTTTTACTTCTCATATCTCACTTCTCATTGCTCACTACTTTCTTCTCACTTGGTATTCCTTACGTTACACTTCCCACTTCTCACTTTTCATTTCTCATTTCGAATTTTTACTTCCAACTTCTCACTTTCTCATTTTCCACTTGTCACTATTCGACATCGAGATTTTTTTCAACTATTCGGCCAAATTTCTCGATCGGCCATATGACCAATTTGGCCAAATGCCCCGACACCCTGTATATCGTGCAAGTGAACTGATTCTTACAACATCGAGATAGTGTGGGAGAGGTGAGCCAGTCTAGGGCTACAAATCTCTCTAATAAAGATATAAAAAATAACTTGGTGAAAATGAATTGGAAAAATTACTTCGACTCTCGAGAATATCGAGTAAGGGAGGTATGACTTACGAAGGGAACGCAGTATGCTAGATTCCAGGGACTTTGAATTTCAAGTAAGGGAAAATATCGAGATAAAAAATCGAGCTAGGAAGAGGTCACTGTAAATAAAATCAGCTTTAGTAATCAAAACTTGATCCCAACTGCCCAGAAACTGCTATTAGCATAGTATTTAACACACTGAATCGTAACATAGTAACGAATAAATGCAATATAACGCAAAGCTTAAACCCTCTCTTGCGCTTTTTAAGAATTTGATGCGTGGAAACCAACTATCGGGGTCCTCCTTAGCAGTGCGGTAAGATACGAGACTACAAAGCAAGACCATGCTGAGGGTGGCTGGGTGGTTATACCGATCTTCCTGCATTTCAATACACTGAAGACCATCCGAAACGTTCTTGAGTTCAGGTCATCAGATGTACAATCAAGTAGAAGCGCAACACTTGTTTCAAATCAAGTTCATGTCATCCTGCTCAGTTCAAAGAAATCAAATGACTTGTGGGAAATTGATTCTAGGGTTGCCATGATGTTTCCAATATTTCACGTAAGCGAATCCGAAAACGCACGATGTTCAGACTCGTCGGTTTTGTTTATCTAATCAGTACTTATGTTTAAACATGTTAATCCAAACACATAATAAGCGGTCTTGATGTGGACAGTGCAGTATAGAATCAAGTACGCTTCAAAGTAAGCTGAAGGAATATCATTCAATATTTCCTTATTATAACTAGAGACTCTCGATATTTCTCACCCATTCATGTATCCTGAGCACCCCTAAGGAAGGGTTCATAGGGCCGACGTAAAACATATAGGTCAGATTCCTGTCGACTTCCTTTATTTACCGAAAACTTCTTGGAGGCTGTTGTTGCGTAGGTCTTACGAGCTGAACTTCCGAACATTTCGCGGATTCTAGAATGTCACTATGGGACAAGCAGATAAATTTCCCCTGAGTTATTCCATTTCTTTGAACTAAGCAGGATGTCCTTAATTTGATTTGAAACAAACATTGTAATTCTTTCTGATTATAGACCTTACGACCTGAACTCAAGAACATTGTGTATGGCCTTCAGTGTATTGAAATTCAGAAATATCGGTATAACGTTTTTTGGCAGGTATCCAAGGATCTCTTGTGAAGAGTTTTGATAGCCTCCGAAACATTTTGGAGGCAGTTGTTGCGTAGGTCTTACGAGCCGAACTTCAGAACATTTCGCGCCTTCTAGAATGTCATTATGGGGCACGCAGAAAAAAAATCAGTAAGTAATTCGATTTCTTTGAACTGAGCAGGATGACCTGAACTTGATGTGAAACAAGCATTGCGCTTCTACTTGAGTGTAGATCTGACGTCCTGAACTCAAGAACGTTTTGGATTACCTACAGTGTATTGAAATGCAGAAAGATTAGTATAACGTTGCTTGGCAGGTATATAAGGATATGTTGGGAAGGGTTTTGATAGCTGCCGAAAACAGTTTGAAAGCCGTTGTTGCATAGGTCTTACGAGCCGAACTTCAGAACATTTAGCGGTTTCTAGAATGTCACTATGAGGCACGAAGAAAAATTTCCCATGAGTCATTTGATTTCTTTGAACTGAGTAGGATGTACTCTGAGTATTTTTATGTGCACATTACCTTTCGCTTCTTTGGTAGAGTTCAAGATCTGAACTTACGAATATTTTGGAAGAACTGGAATGTCCTAAAATAGTATCTTCAACACATAAAATTGATTGCATAAATGTCTACAGTGTTTTGTGATATTTTTCCCTCCTGTCTGGCACAATTTGCTTTATTTCGTGATCAGATTTAAATTAATATGCCCACAACTTTTGGAGTCATCCAGTGGCACTTGGTCTTAACAAACGTTACTCTATAACAATTTATCAGGCTAACCCCTTATATTAGTCATATGTACAACAAATGCTTGACTATTACTATACTAAGCCAGCCACCACCCATTTTGCCTTAGACGAATTTCGCGCCAACTCGACCAGCGGTTGGCAGCACCATCTCAGAATCGAATGAAACTTGGTGGGCATAAAGATATGGTATTTCTAAACCACTCTGCATACTTAGTTTTTCGAAAATTGTCAAGAGTAACATTTGATGAGGGCCTATTTTTTCTATATTTTTTAAAATCGATTGATCTCTACAAGGACAAGACTTACAAAAAAGTGTTGTATGGCGGACTGTCGTGAAATTCCCAGAAGTTTTTTCTGGAAAAATACCCAAAAAATAAAAAACCGATTGCTACACTAAGAAAAAATAATTTAAAAAATTAAAATCAATATTACATAAAAACCTCATCTTAGAAATCGATGGAATTTTTTCTGCAAATAGGTATTTCAATGGTCTAACTTTTCTGGGAATAATGTTCCTGTGACATATTTAAGGAAAAAAAAATTTTTCCTAACAAAAACTTTTTCCATGTCGATATTGAGTGAAAATTTA
Source organism: Armigeres subalbatus (assembly GCF_024139115.2). Taxonomy (NCBI): domain Eukaryota; kingdom Metazoa; phylum Arthropoda; class Insecta; order Diptera; family Culicidae; genus Armigeres; species Armigeres subalbatus. The sequence continues at coordinate 281,865,000 of NC_085140.1, forward strand.
TCAGCATGTTTTAAGCCTACAGCGCAAAATATAGGTTCAGCAGCCTATCATCATTTAACGACACATTTTGGAAGTATAAAAGTGTGTTTAGGAAGCAATTTAGCATAATCTAACATTAATGTGGACCAACATTTGAAAAGAGCGTATATTTTCCTAGATTTCTTATATCAATGTTACACACAAATGACCAGAATTATAAAATTGGGATGTTTGATGGACTATTGTAATTTTGTCAAACTGTAAAATCTGATACATAAAAGAGCGTTTCTTTCACCGAGAAAATAAATCAATGAATGTAAAGATTAAAAATGGTTTAGCAAAAAAAGCGATCGATTGGTATAAAAGAATGAAACTTTTGTGTGCTAGTTATAGTTTTTGCAATTTGAAAAGTTCATCAAACTCTTCTGCCATTGTTGAGTATTGCTCATTCGAAATATAACAGAAATGTAATTTAGTGATATTTTTGTCTGTTTGTGTAACTGCCCATTCGCACAACTCCCGAGGAGTCTTAATAGTATTTCCATAATCTTTGGCAAGACTTGCTCGTTTTGCCATTCGTTTGAGAGTGCCATCAATAGCTTCGCAAGGGCCTTTTCCGTGCGATGTTGCAAAAAGGTGCCATTCTGCTTCTAAGCCATGTTTTAAATTGAAATTACACAGACTTGCAAAGTTCTTTTTATTTTTATAATGTGCTGCAGCTCCACCAGACACAAAAGTAATTTTTGTAAAATCGATCGACTGTTTCAAAAAGTCAATTAATTTTGAAATGAATAAGTGAACAGCTTTTGTGTCATGGGTCATTACTTCTGATATTATAATAAAGCTAACGTTTTCTAATTTACCGTTTCTTTCAAAGTAAGCTTAAAATGAATGTATTGTTGCCTGGGAATTATTCCAATGATAGCCCTGCGCAGTATTTTGGATAATCCAGCAGTACAAGTATTTCACTTTGACCTAAAGTACTCTTTTTGTGTTTCAAAAAAGTGTATTGCTGTTTGTAAATAATGTCATGAGTTATAAGTTTATCAATTTTTTCAATAAAATACGATACAAATTCATCTACAGGCTTTATAACGGTTTCTAAATTACACCGATCAGCGCACTAAGGAGTATCTCACCCCAAATCTTGGCCAAAAGTCAAAAACAATATTTTTAGATATCTCCATATTATTTTCGTTTTGTACTCTCAAATAGTAATACTAACTCTCCCTGGGATTTTTGGATCAATATTGATTACTTGTGAGCAATGCTGGCTGCCAAAACTTCACCACAATTTACATGCTAGTTTTATCGCAATTGTCAATGAAAAAATGTTCATGTTTTATCGTGTTTTTCTGGGTTTTTATTGATTTTTAAGATGAAAATCAATATAGGTATCAAAAATGAGCGTATGTAGAATCGTTTCCAAGCATGATTCGATCTGAAATTGTTTTCAGGTGATCCATAATGATGATATTAATTGCTAGCTTTTTTTACCTTTTTTACAATAATTTGTTTTACAAAATAAAACTTTTGATTAGGTTCCAAACACAATCAAGCAACAAAATTGTCAGCGTTGGAAAGATTGAAGTTTCCCCAATAAGCTCCACGAAAATCATTTCACGCATCCTCACGCAATCGTGAGTTGTTTTCAATTGAATATAGTGAAGTTTTCTAAGAGAAGCTAGGCGAAAAAAAAAATAAATATTAATGATTTTAAGCGACAAAGCTCATAAAATGGTTTGATTTCAAAGAAGAACTGGACTTTGATGAAAAGCATACGAATTTTTCGGATGTAAAGGTTGTTAAGAAATAAAGCGGTTGAAATGCAACGAATTTATCTGATCTGCTCCATTGATTGTAATATCAATACATTATCCAGGGACTTTAACATTATCCTATGACAAATTGATATAGTTGAAGTGAACAAACGATGCACATTTTTAGCAATCTTAGCAAGTAATAATTAAATGAAAATTAACATAAAAACCATACTCATTGACAGAGTCAGAGGAGGACACCACTCGTCGTAAGCACGCTGTAGTTCCCAAAGGCAGCGTTCTTGCGCCAAGTGGTGCTTTACCTAATAATAACAACTGACGCCGCCGGTGGTCATACTTCACTACTAGTGTAATACAAAGAGCACAAAAGCAATAAAATATGCTTTACTGTTAATTTGATGCATTTACAGCCGACAAAATGATTGGCATAGTTTTGGCCACGCTTTTATACTGCGTACTCCTATGTGCAGCGGTTAGCCATCGCTGAAAAACATCTTCTTTTCCACTATTACAATTAAATATCACTTCAGTTTCGTTATGGCAAAATTGCCCGTTTTCAAAGCAATTATTTGTTTTTTTTTGTGAACCCAATTGTTTTTAAGTTACTTCAATGCAGAAAGTCAAAGAAAATATAAACCCGTTTCAAATGTTGGTCCATATTAATGTTAGATTATTTTAAATTGCTTCCTAAACAAATTTTCATACGTCCAAAATGTGTCGTTGGTTGATGATAGGCTGCTGAACCTATATTTGGCGCTGTAGGCATAAAACATAAAACATGAATTTTTACTCAATATGTAGGTGAAAAAAGTTTTTGTTTTTGTAAAATCTTTTTTTGTTCTTAAATATGGCACTGGAACATTATTCCCAGAAAAGTTAGATAAGTGAAATACCTATCTGCAAAAAAAATTTCATCGATTTTTGAGATGAGGTTTTTTTGTAATATCGATTTTAATTTTCAAAACTGATTTTTTTTCAGTGTAGCAATCGGTTTTTTTTATTTTCTGGAAATTTTTCCAAAAGACTTCTGGGAATTTCACGACAGTCCGCCTTACAACACTTTTTTGTGGGTCTTGTCATTTTAGAATTACGTCGATTTTTAAAAAAATCAATGTAAAAAATTAGGCCCTTATCAAATGTTACTCTTGACAATTTTTGAAAAACCAAGTATGCAGAGTGGCTTAGAAATACCATATCTTTATGCCCACCAAGTTTCATGCGATTCTGAGATGGTGCTGCCAGCCCCATAGAAGGGTTGGCGCGAAATTCGTCCTTAAGCACTTTACATAAAATTCTAGAAGGAAACATAACACATATTCAAAGCTATGCTAAGTGTCTTAAATGTTATTGAAACAAACATTCATTCATAAAAGTCGGCTTCATCTGCTGTTCTAGAGGTGTTTGATCATTCGCCGATACTTTCTCGAAACTCACAGAACGATCAGTGATGGGGGCCCAAAACGTGCACAGATTTCAATTAATCAATTTCTAGGCGACCCTCCGTCTGACTGGAATGCATCTATTTTACACCTTAAAACAACCGACAATCGCACCCGCCGAATCGTCTAACACGATATCACTCATATAATATACCTTCGCCGGGGGAAGGCTGAGGTACCTGGCATTTGGCAGCGAGAAAGGGACGACGGAACACGGCAGGGGAAATCTGTCGAATCCATCACCCACCGATCCGATCCGATTCGATCCTCAAATCCCCGGAGGGTGCCCATATCTCTATCCAGGGTTCCTCTCGGTTTCGGCCCCGCAGTGTGCAAGCAAATTTACCAGGAACCGAAAAACGATAAATTATCTCCTGTCCACCTTCGCCTCCCGCGCACACTCGCTCTCCCGATTCGGACCAACGCAGCGGTGTGGTACAGCACTTCTCCAGCATCTTTCTCATCACCTTTCTGCGTTTTTTGGCACCTCAATGACTGATTCTGCCGGGTCCGCTTCTTCCTGGTCTTTATTTCGGTTCAGCAGTTCGCTCTATCCATCTCATCCCTCTCAGCACTGCACCACCGCTGCTGGCTGACCCATAAACCATATTCTCGGTTGGATATTTTTTGGAAAAGCTTTTTTACGTCCCGTGTGCTTGCGCATTGGCAATGTTTTTGGGTCATGTATCGCCCAAATTTATTGAACATTTTGTCGCTTTGGCAAGAATGATTGAGCGAAATCTTCTTCCTAACTTTTTTTTTCTTCCCGATGACTTTTCGGCAGGCAGGTAGAATTTCCTCCTCCAAAGGTCACTTTTCAGGTGTTCCTTTTTCGGCCGTGGTTCGATTGGTAAAATTTTCTTTTGACATTTTCGCTTAATGATTAACGATTGACGGAGGAAAAAATGCGCTTCTGGGACGGCCCACACGATTACGGCTGGTGAATGATTCGGTCGAATCCTTTCCCATCCACACGGTCATCCTCCTCGGGCTGCACCGTTGACAATTTTGCAAGCTCATCATCACCGCTGCAGGTAATACTGTCGGTGCGGTGGTGGTACCCTCCAGTAGATGATAATATTGCTTGGGTGTAGCAAAATATCTGTGCGAAAGTTAACGCTTCGATGAGGATGATACGATATTTTTTGCTCACTGACTGCTTGCTTGACCGGCTGGAAGGAAATTCAAACCTCATCCGATAATTAAATGTCCATGAAATGGAGACCTGTCATTCACGCCACCCAGTCCGCATTCTTGGCTCTGCCTTGGTCATTTGCAAAGAGCACAGGCGGAAATTATTAGAAACAATGTTTGCAATTTCAAAAAGTATATTCGATTGGGGCTTCGAGCGAAACTTGTCGAATTGAACTGATTGACTCTTTCATGTAAGGGTTCGTTCACAAATCCCCTTCGTAACAATTTTTGACGGAATGTTTATTTTTTGCATGAACATTAACGGTCAGCCTGACACCATCCCACCCCCACCGCGTTACGTAATTTGTGAACGGCCCCTAATTTAGGTGACCATGCAAACAAGGGTTATAAATGGTAAAGGAAAATGGATATGTTAGGAGGAACGATATCGGTCATTGTTTGGATTTTGGAAATATTTGTTCTTGACACTAGCTATGATATTTTTTTAGTAGAAATGGCTATTTTCTTATCTTACATAGCCTCGGAGGTTTCTCAAGTGGTTCACTGTTCCGCAGATTCTAGAAACCGCGAAACAAAATAATCCATAATTATTTTAGAAGCTCACTGCGTATAAAAACATACACTGTCGATCAATTTCTTAACATATCAAAACTTGATTTGAATAAATAACTGCGAAAAAAAATATTGAAATTGGAAAACTAACGTAAAATACATTATTTTATCTACTTTTCAACAATATTTATTTGGCAAATCCTGTATAAACATCATGCGATACGCAACTATAGGAACAAACATTTAATAATATCGGAAGTATTGGAATGGAACAGTATACAATAGGGTCACTGCTTTAAGGATTCTTTTTTTGCTTATTTTGGTATTGACGCGCAGTAAGCGCAGCTGAAAAGCACTGATTTTTTTTTTATCAGTTATTGGGTCTTCTACCCTATTTATAAATTTTTAATCGTAATTCAGCTTCTTCCTCCAAACATATACTACAAGACTTTAAATAGCACTGCATTCTCACAAACTAAAACCCATTCCATGCGGCAAAACGACTTTCCAGATAAGCAAAACTCCCATCCAACCGTTATCACTTAAAGCCTCTATTTTTCAACTCTGCCGAGACAGCGCCCGTCTTGGGTGTCGTCGTAATCACCAACTTGGCCGAAGGATGCAGGGGTTTCTTCTCGTTTCGCTCGTCTATTCACTACGACCAGGCGGGCACTTGGGGATCGTTTTGAATTTTAATCAGCCAATTAGGATGCTGGATATGCTCTGACTTACACTTTCTTGATTGGGCCACCAATCCGCTTCCTCGGCTTTCGGGGACTCCGACCGGTACACCTGCCGCACCCCAGAAGTGAGTGTGACAACTCTTTGGGCTTGGAAGATTTTGCCAAGAAAAGTTGAGAAATTGAAAATTACATCGACGCAGAAAGGAGGTAAGCTGTCCACAACCTACGACGACCGCCAGCCTCAGGTTAGTTATCCATAGATATATCATAACGAGAGCGAAGTCGAATTGCGAATGGTCCTTCAGCCGGGGAGCAGCAGGGAAGCATTCGTTCCGTGAAAAGTGGAAGACGACCAAAAGTTTATCGTCGTCGTCGACGATGGAGATTTTTCACTGCTTTCCATGTTTTCCATTGGAATCTTCGAAGAAAATCGGTATGCTAATGTGCGCTCGAAACGATTGAAAACTGGGGTTTGGCAGAGGAAATGTGACTCCGAAGAAAGCAATCTTATTGTACTCTAATCAGAGAATCTCGAGAGAATTGGAAGCCCAACCCTGAGACAGAGATATGCAAGCGTAAATAGCAGGTGCACCTTTTACAAGAAAAGGCTTTAATGATGATTTAAGAAATTGAGCTTAGTGAATAAAGAAACATAAAATATGAGGAATTTTTGTGTATAAATGTAATATTTAATAAAATTTAAAAACTGACGTAGACGTTCCTGAAAGCTGTAAAGCTAGGAAAAAATTACTCGCCCAATATAAGAAAAAATAACTTTTTATAAAGAAAATTCGTCTACTCAGATACCCAGATTTTGACAACTGCTTGTATCGAAAAAACGGGTACAAACGACCCAGTCACTGGGTTGTTTCAGGTAAGCGTGTAGACTCAAGCGCCATTACTCACCCTCTGTAACGAAAAAAAAACTACGCCAATAAAAAAAAAACAAAAGCCCATAAGACGATGAAAATATACCATATTTAATTACAGCTCCATGTTTTTGTACCTGGAATCATTATCTCGCGTGTCGCGCACAGCTAGTCTGGCTGGTTTGATTTGAGCCGAGCATGTGCTATGAGAATTTGAGTTCATTTCAACACTGGTACTTATTTATTTGAATAACAAGTTCAGTCGAAGGTCTCAGATTTTAATGAAACTTTTTTTTAACTATTGCGTTTATTTAACAAGCCCAGGCGTGTATTTTGCAGTGGACTGCAAAATGGTGGGTTGACATCAAGGAAGGAGCGCCCAACAGAGCTCTGGTCCCCACAAGTCCCTATCTCACGCTTCCACGGGTCGTCCGATGACAAAAGACCGCCAGCTAAGGGTTGTGTACTTAGCTGGTAGTGCAGCCTGGGCACTGTTGTCCTTCTGACATCAGCTAGAGTGAGAAGGTACGCCTCGAGCGTACGTTACGTTACGAGCGTACGTAAAAAAAAAAAAAAACTCGGTACCTGGAATGTCAGGACCCTAAATGAACCTGGACGAGTGTGCCTTCTGGCTCGTGAACTGCAGAAGGTTGGAGTGAACGTGGCTGCTATTCAAGAAGTCCGATGGCCTAGATCCGGAGAACGTGAATTCCGAGCCGCGGACCCCACGACCAACACTGCATTCAAGTATAACATCTATCACAGCGGCGGTGAAAAAGCAGAGCATGGAGTAGGTTTCGTAGTGATGGGCAAGCAGATGAAGCGAGTGATGCGGTGGAAACCCATTAGCGAACGAATCTGTGTGTTGAGGATACGGGGCAAATTCTTCAATTACAGCCTAATCAACGTTTACGCACCGACAAACGATAAATCTGACGAGGTGAAGGACACGTTTTATGAATGTCTTGATAAAGCCTATGGAGAGTGCCCCAAGCAAGACGTGAAAATTGTTATCGGAGATGCCAACGCTCAGGTCGGTAGAGAGGACTTTTTCCGTCCCACAATCGGTAGGGAGAGCCTTCACTCCGCTACCAATAACAACGGCCTACGGCTAGTAAATTTTGCTGCTGCCAGAGGGATGGCCATCAGTAGCTCCCACTTTGCGCGAAAGAACATCCGAAAGCACACCTGGAGACACCCAAATAGTGAAACTTGTAACCAGATAGACCATGTTCTGGTGGATGGGCGCCATTTCTCGGATGTTATCAATGTGCGGACATTCAGAGGTCCGAACATTAACTCTGATCACTACCTCGTTGTCAGTAAAATTCGATCACGGTAGCCGAACGAAAGATCACAGCGAACGATGCGTTACAATATCCAGCGATTGTCGGCGGAAGGAGTATCGGCTGAGTACAGCCAGAAGTTCGACGAACGGATAAGTGCAATCAACGTTAGCCGCAACATCAACGATCTATGGGAGTCGATCCATGGAGCGCTGAGCACAGCAGCACGAGAAGTGGTAGGCACTGCACAGAGGCGACCCAGGACGGGTTGGTTCGATGTGGAGTGTCAGAGAGTGACAGACGAGAAGAACGTTGCCAGAAGCCGGATGTTGGTGTCGGGTACCCGATCGAATAGAGATCGGTACAAGGAAGCAAGAGCAGCCGAAAAACGAAACCACCGCAGGAAGAAAAAAAAGTACGAAGAACAGGTTATTAGTGAGGCGCAGGAAAAAATGGAGCAGAACGATATGCGGAGGTTTTATGAGCCTGTCAATGGCGTGCGGAGAAAGACAGCGCCATCTCCCGTCATGTGCAACGACCAACAAGGGAATTTGCTGACAGATAAAACTGAAGTGGCTGCCAGGTGGAAGCAACACTTCGAGACTTTGTTGACTGGAGGAAGTGACGGTGCATCGGTGAACAGAATAAATATTAGCGATGATGGACAAGCTGTGGAGTCACCTACACTAGATGAGGTTAAAAAAGCTGTTAATGAGCTGAAAAACAATAAGGCTGCGGGGAAGGACCAGCTCCCGGCTGAACTTCTCAAACATGGTAGTGAGCAGCTTTATGAAGTTCTGCACCATATTATGTCGAAAATATGGGAAGACGAGGGAAAGGCCTGCTAGCTGGTTGGACGGCCTCATTTGCCCTTTCTTTAAGAAAGACCACAGACTGGAATGCGCCAATTACCAAGGAAAAACCCTCCTTAATTCGGCGTACAAAATTATGTCCCGTATTCTGTTCAACAGATTGAGACCGCTTGAAGAGTCCTTCGTCGGCGAATACCAAGCAGGTTTTCGTGAGGGCCGATCAACGACGGATCAAATGTTTACCCTGAGACAAATCCTTGATAAATTCGGGGAGTACAACTTGCAGACACATCATCTGTTTATTGATTTCAAGGCGGCGTACGATTCAGTGAAACGGAATGAATTATGGCAAATTATGCTTGAACATGGTTTTCCAGCGAAGCTGATACGGCTGATTCGTATAACGTTGGACGGATCGAAATCAAGTGTAAGGGTTGCGGATGAAATATCGACATCATTTGTTACCTTAGATGGATTAAAGTAGGGTGATGCATTCTCGAATCTACTGTTCAATATAGCGCTCGAGGGAGCGATTAGGAGAGCTGGTGTGCAAAGAAGCGGTACCATTATCACAAAATCGCATATACTCCTGGGATTTGCGGACGATATTGACATTATAGGAATTGATTGCCATGCCGTGGAAGAGGCCTTTGTGCCTTTTAAGAGGGAGACAGCGAGGATTTGACTCACGATCAATACCAGCAAAACGAAGTACATGGTCGCTGGCAATCAACGTGGGTTCATTAGTGGTGGTGGTAGCGAAATGGTGCTGGATGGTGAAAAATTTGAAGTGGTAGAAGAATTTGTGTATCTTGGAACATTAATGACGTGCGATAATGATGTTACCCGCGAGGTGGAAAGGCGTATTGCAGCTACAAATAGGGCTTATTACGGACTTCGTAACCAGCTTAAGACCCGTAGTCTGCAATGGAAAACAAAACTCGCGCTGTATACTACTCTGATTCTTACGGTGGCTTTATACGGCCATGAGACATGGACGTTAAAGGAGGCAGATCGGAGAGCTCTCGGAGTGTTTGAGCGTAAGGTGCTGCAGACAATACTCGGCGGTAAACAGGAGAACGTTATCTGGCGGCGTCGCATGAATCACGAATTGTACCAGGTGTATAAAGGGCTGGATATTATTAAGCTTATACAACACGGCAGACTACGGTGGGCTGGTCACGTTGTTCGTATGCCGGAAGAACGTTTAGCGAAGATAATATTTAGTAGAGAACCCGGAAGAGGCCGCAGGCTTCGTGGAAGGCGATGGACACGATGGCTTTTTGCAGTTGAAGAGGACCTGAGGGCGCTCAATGTTCAGGGCGACTGGAAGCGATTGGCCCAGGATCGAGTCCGGTGGAGAAGAATACTCCATTCGGCGTAGGTTCATCGAAGAGCTGTAGCCCATCAAGTATAAAGTAAGTATCATTATCATCAACAGTTAGTAAGGGGAATGACATAGACCAAGATACTCGTGGCGACTCAAGGTTAGATTACGTTATTTCAGGACGGACGGGCTTGGGATTTAGGTTTGAGGTGTTTCAGCTGTAAATATGTTGCTATCGACAAGGTTTATTCTGTAGAGATGTGCGTTTAGTGAATACTGATTGGACATAAGCCTCGACATCGTGCGGATGAAGCCTCGATTTAAGCCCTCACTTCTGAACCACGCTCGTGCAGAAACTTTAGGAACTATCCAGTATTTTGTGCTCGGTAATGGCGGCGTGAGATCCCTGGAGTTTGACGTTCAAGAGGTAGAAAACAATGGAACTCATCATAGTCAACATTGATTCTAGCCGATTTTTGGAGTAAAATTGTCAAAAAAAAGGAATGTCAATAAATCAATTATACCCCTTGCAGCTCGAGAGGCTTGATCAACATTATTTTCTGCGTTTTATATTTAGCTAATTTTTTTTATTTTTTATTGTAGGTTTTTGAATTTCAACAGGTAAACGCTATGAAATGGTTCAATAAAGAATGAAGCTATGTAGACTTTCTATGTTAAGTTAATACCAGAAGGGGGCTAGCGAAGTTGGGTTTTTCTGACGTTAAACGTTAAAACTCGCTAGTAATGCGCTATAAGGCGCAATGTTTAATTAGATAAGGGCACCACTAGCAAAGTTAGGTTTAACGGAAGGATTGCGAGAAAAAAAACAACTTTGCTGGCCCCTCATTCCAGTTCTTAACTTGACTGAGTATACAATTGGCATCACTGATCTGTATAACACGTATAACAAGATCCTCAATTTTGAAATATTTTACTATAACCCGTGATCAAAATAATACGGAAGATCCTGAATTCATCAGAGAGATCATAAGACAAGTTTTTGTTACTTTGACTATGCCTAGGTGAGCTGATTTGGTATTTTGGTAATATATCATGCCTTACCGGCAGTATAGGTCGCCTGACATAACGTGAAAACCAACAGTTTATCGTGCTCAATAATATTACAATAACAATTAGGGGACATTGAAGGCCTTCAAGCCAAATGTAACAAATATATTAAGTGTCTATATCCACTTATAAACAGAAAATCAAAACTTTGTCTTAAGAACAAACTTTTGATTTACAAACAAATTTTTGACCTGCCATGTTGTATGCTGTGCCAATATGGACTAGTTGCTGCAATACCAGAAAGAAGGCACTTCAGAGGATTCAAAATAAAATTCTGAAAATGATTCTGAAGTTGCCTCCGTGGTATAGTACCAATGAACTTCATAGAATTTCTAATATTGAGACATTGCAACAAATGTCCAACAAAATAATTTCAATTTTAGACAAAAATCGTTGCAATCTTCTATTGCAACGATTAACTCCTTGTACCATTAGTATAAAATAGGATAAGATTAGGTTAAGTTGAAAACATTTTAATTCGTACATGGTTCAATTCAACGGAAAAATTCTAACTGCCAGAGGCAATTGAAATGTATTAATAATAACTAAAAATATAACATAGCAAATAAGGATGATAGTGTTAAGAAAACACGGAACACCTAGTCTAAGAGATGAATGAATGTATTAGATAATTATCAAATAAAATTAGTTAAAAAAAAAAAAAAAAAAAAACAATTAGGGGAACTGTTCCGATCTCCAACTCACTGTACATATATCTATCTCATCGCTAAACAAAGAAATACGGCACCAAATTCGTCGCTTCTTTTTGTCAACATGCGTGCTCACTGCTGAAAAAAATCACAAAAATAATATACAAACCAAATACCTTTGTTTGTTTTTTATGGAATTGAAATAGGAGCTATGAGATGAAGTGGCGAACCGTTCCCCTACCTACTTAAGCATCTTAACTTTAAAATCAATGTGAGCCTTGTGGTAAGCATTGTATCGGATGCTCAGATATGTTTTGAACATTTCTGGAAATAAAAAAAATTTGTCTTCGATCAGCTAGTGCCTGCATGATATAAATATGTCTATTACGGATGCTGAAAAATAAGTAATATATGAACCATAAGTAAATTTATTTTGGGCTTTACTTATCGAAACTGGAAATGATTGTCATTGAGTTGACATTTGTTTACTCTTGAAAATTTTCATAAATCAAGGTAGACTTGATGAGTTCCAATGTTTTCTATCTCTTGTGTGACATACTTAGTGGAACTCACGATGCCATTTCGGTACGCAAAATACTGGATGGAAAATAGCCACCGTCCAAGTTCGTTGTGTGACCAATTCATTTGCCAATTTTGAAGAGTACTCTGACGGACTAGTGGGAAAAACTCGTTGTTCGAGATTTGTCTATCAACTACTTCACCTTCTTGTGCGCCCACCTTTGCTGGCGCCGCCTTCTCACTGCCATTTATTAGGCAATGGGATGGGACCCATGCAAAGGTTCGACCAAAACACGCATCTGCACTCTTATGTTTGTAAGAAAGTAAGATGCGTGCTTAACTGGTTTCATCTACAGGAGTGCCTCGATAGAGCTAAGTCTATCCGAGAAGATGAAATAATGGTTTACGGGCAGATTGGAAATTATCCCCAAAGCTAAGTTAATTGCTGCCAGCTCAGCAATATAAACCGAACACGGTTCCTGGAGCTTTCGGAAGGTGGTTGAAGTTACATTGAAAACACCGAAGCCAATGGATCCGTCAATGCGAGAACCATCAGTTAAATACATGTTGTTTCCATTGACATATTCATATTTTTCAGGAAAAAGGGAGGGAATGAATATTTGTCGAAAGTGATCTGGTATTCCTTGAATAGCGTGTTTCATAGACAGATCGTATTAAATAGAGGAACTGTCGTTGGTGAAGTGAACTCGAGGTGGACGGAAGATAAAGATATGAAGAAATGTAGTCAGAAATCTTATTTTTGGTATTTTATGGGAGGTTTTCAGCCTTAGGCTGGCTCACCTCTAAAGTCAGGAATCTTGACCGAAGTTATCTAAGACAAGTGTGTTACTTGTTCCACATTTGATGAGTATTCTTAGTAAGAGCTCCCACTCACAGTGCTTTAAAGGAGTGACTCCAGCAAGCACCTCCAGGCTCATGTTATTCGTTGGATGCATACAGCCAAGGATGGCAATCAGCTGCTGAGAGGAAGCAGAAAGAGCCATACTCTAAAACAAATAGAATAGTCGTTCTATAGAGTTTGATGAAGGGTGAGCACCCCACCATGTTCCTGAGATAGAACGTAGAAAGTGAACCCTTTTCCAAAATTATCTATCTAATACTCAAAATGGAGTTGACAGGTACATTTAGAATTAAACAAGACTCCAAGGTATCTAGAAGATAAAGATTGGTTGAAGTCATCTTTCAACAACTTGAGTTTCAATTGAGCAGGGTACCGCTTCTTAGTAAACACAACCAACTGAGTTTTTTTGCGGTTAAAGCTCGATCCCTAAATGTCAGGCCCAAACAGTCAGATTCTCTAGGGTACTTTGCAATGGTCCCTGCAAAACATCTGCACATGGACCTCTTAAATACACCACGGCATCATCTGCAAGCTGTCTGAGCGTGCATTGTTCTTCTAAACAATTGTCAAAATCTTTCACATAGAAATTATAAAGCAAGGGACTAAAACATGAACCTTGGGGAATGCCCATGCAGCTATTTCCGGAAGTCGTCAGAATGTGATGTTCATGTGTTTTTCTGCCAACAAATTGTTCAAGAAATTATTCAAAATAACGGGTAATCAACTACTGTGCAGATTGTCTGACAGTACTTCTATTGAAGCTGAATCAAAAGCGCCTCCAATATCCAAGAACACTGAAGCCAATTGCTCCTTGAGCGCATAGACCAGTTGTATATCTGAATTCTGAAGAGAGCAACGGTAGACAATACCATCCAGGAGTGGCTGGTCTTCTTATGACAGATGTACTTGAAACGCGTCGTTCCTGAGCTTCTAGTGCGCTTTTTAAATTAACTCGGTAAGGAATCTATATTCATCCAATGGTGAATATCAGTTGGTTCAATACCAATTTTTACCGCCGATCCAAATGTTTGCCAGTCAATGTTCTTCGTGAGGTCGAAAGGAACATTACCTAGCTCAGATTGTTGATAGCCACTTTCAATTGTGGTGGATATTGGCATGGGCTGCAAAATGGTGGGTTGACATCAAGGAAGAAGCGCCCAACAGAGCTCTGGTCCCCACAAGTTCCTATCTCACACTTCCACGGGTCGTCCGATGACAAAAGACCACCAGCTAAGGGTTGTGTACTAAGCTGGTAGTGCAGCCTGGGCACTGTTGTTCTTCTGACATCAGCTAGAGTGAGAAGGTACGCCTCGAGCGTCTATTCACCAGGAGGTGCGGCTCAAACAGCATCTGCCTGGTACCCAGCGGCTGATCAACGAAATGCTGTATCGCGTTAGCTATACCTAAGGTGGCAGCCCCTCCAGCGCGATGTAGGTAACGCGACCCCGGTAAGGTAGCGCACTGAAGCCTCTCAAATACCACGAAAATGGAGATAGAAGCAATAAGAGAACGTTATTTTTGGCAACCGACCCGGCAACGAAATAAGGACTATGATTGGAAACTCGGTGCCTGGAATGTCAAGACCCTAAATGAACCTGGACGAGTGAGCCTTCTGGCTCGTGAACTGCAGAAGGTTTATTTATTTATTTATTTATTTATTTATTTGATACAGTCAACAGGCTAAAAAAAACACCCCAATGACAAACTTAAAATTAAGCAAAATAATTAAAATCTAACACATAATAATCTTAATTCTATTCTTGTTAACCTCACGAGAAACATGGAAATCGAACTCTTCATGACATCTATTGAACACACGGCACATACTCTTAATGGGTTCATTCAAACCGTAATTGGTTCTTGATATGCTAGAATACAAAATGATTGTGATCGGAGACGGCGGTTACAAGTGTTAACTGTAATTTTTTCAAGCAACTCTGAACAATCAATATAACCCTGCAGCAAATCACCTACAAAACATGCTTTTGCGATATCGCGTCTCGTTTAAAGAAGGCCTAAGTTAATTAGTTTGCATCGGTTCTCGTAGCTGGGTAGATTTAACGGATTTCTCCAATTGAGAAAACGGAGAGCAAAACGGAGGAATTTACGTTGAATTGATTCGATGCGGTAAATATCATTTTGATAGTACGGAGACCACACTACGGAACAATATTCTACTAAGGGACGCACTATTGAACAATACAAAGCTTTCAAACAGTATATGTCTCGGAATTGTTTGGCAAAACGAAAGATGAAACCTAGTTGCGAGGAGGCCTTTGCCACGATATAGGAGATATGATTCTTGAAAGTCAGCTTGGAATATAACATTACTCCTAAATCTTTAACAGTAGTTTCTCGGCGCAGTTCCGTATTGTTTAAATAATAGTCATGTTGATAGAGCGATTGCTTCCGACCGAATGAGATTATGGAGCATTTAGTTACATTAAGTACCATGCGATTGAGACGACACCAGTCTGCAAAAGCTTCGAGCTGCTGCTGCAGGAATATGGCGTCTTGTGGACTTTTGATCACGTAATATAGTTTCAAGTCGTCAGCAAACGACAAAGTAAAGCAACGTAGGATGAAATTGACATCGTTCATGTACAGCAAGAAAAGGAATGGCCCGAGATGACTACCTTGGGGAACACCTGAAGATACTGGAAACGACGACGAAACATAATCACCAAGTTTAACAGACATACTGCGCCCGGTAAGATATGATCGAAGCCAAGTAAGTACCCTGTCATTTAAACCTAATTTATCAAATTTACCATTAGCTATTTCGTTGTTCATTTTGTAGAAAGCTGCTGACAAATCTGTGTAGATAGCGTCTCCTAGTAATCTTTTTTCCATTTCACGTACGATGAACGAAGTGTACGATGACAAGTTGGTGGTGGTAGAACGTTTATGTGCATGATTGGGCGAAACATAATTTCCGCAAATATGTAAAAGTTCGTCGAGTACGATGAGCTCAAAACAGTTTAGATACAGCATTCAGTGCTTCGATCCCGCGGTAATTAGCGACACTCTGTTTACAGCCTTTCTTATGCACGGGAAACACATATGACTGTTTCCAACTGTTCTGGAAAACTCCGGTTGTCAGGGACTTATTGAAGACTGTAGCTAACGGTAACACTAATGCTGATGAGCATCTTTTCAATAGAAGCGATGGTATACAATCAGGACTATGTCCGGCAGATGATTTCAACCGCTCGAGGGCGCTAGATACTGTGTGCTGTGTAACGGTGACGCTATGCCCAAGATTTGACAGTTGAGGAACATTAATTTTGGCAGCATCAATTGCATGAGCAGGAGTTGCTTCATCGGAGAACACGCTTCTAAACCGGGAACGAAACAAATCAGCTATTGCCATGATAGTACTGGCTTCCGAAATACCGTTTGTCATTGTCGATGGCAGACCTGTCTGCTTCCGTTGGTCGTTCACGTAGTTCCAAAAACTTTTAGGGTCGGACTTAAGGCAATCTTGAATGTTGATTTGATGGGCAGCATATAGTTGATCATTGAGCCAGGAATAATTTTGCTTAGCTTCGAGATAGGCAACTCTGGTTTCGTCGGTGCGATACTTGCTGTGTTTCTTAAGAGCGGCTCTTTTCAACCTTTTCAAACTTTTCAGATGCGAATTTGACCAGACGGGCTTCATTGGTTTACGGCGAATAATCTTCGGAACGAATTGATCAATAGCATAGACTAGAACGTTCGACAATGATGAAGCAGCTTGATTGGCATCCGTACCGTGTAGTATCTCTGTCCAGTTCAAGTTCTGCAGAAAGTCATTCATGCTATTGAAGTCAGCCTTACGGAAGTCGTGATAGCTACTGTTGAAGGCCAGATGCATGTCAATTAGTGCATCGTTACTCATCATGTCTGGAGGAGTATAGATCACACACATGTAGATTGTGTTGTCTTGACCAGTAATTGCAACCCACAATTGTTCAACCGCAACGCATTCTGGGGGATTCAAAATGCGAGATTTGATACTAGAGCGAACAGCAAGTAAAACGCCCCAGATGTTTACCCTGAGACAAATCCTTGATAAATTTCGGGAGTACAACTTGCAGACACATTATCTTATTGATTTCAAGGCGGCGTACGATTCAGTGAAACGGAATGAATTATGGCAAATTATGCTTGAATATGGTTTTCTGGCGAAACTGATACGGCTGATTCGTATAACGTTGGACGGATCGAAATCAAGCGTAAGGGTTGCGGATGAAATATCGACGTCGTTTGTTACCTTAGATGGATTAAAGCAGGATGATGCACTCTCGAATCTACTGTTCAATATAGCGTTCGAGGGAGCGATTAGGAGAGCTGGTGTGCAAAAAAGCGGTACCATTTTCACAAGATCGCATATGCTCCTGGACTTTGCGCACGATATTATCGGGATTGATCACCGTGTCGTGGAAGAGGCTTTTGTGCCTTTTAAGAGGGAGACAGCGAGGATTGGACTCACGATCAATACCAGCAAAACGAAGTACATGGTCGCTGGCAATCAACGTGGGTTCATTAGTGGTAGTGGTAGCGAAATGGAGCTGGATGGTGAAAAATTTGAAGTGGTAGAAGATTTTTTGTATCTTGGAACATTAGTAACGTGTGATAATGATGTTACCCGCGAGATGAAAAGGCATATTGCAGCTACAAATAGGGCTTATTTCGGGCTTAAGCTGTTTTTTGCAAATATCTTGGCGAATAATATTAAAACCGTGGAAGTAGATTTTGTCTTCAGAAGAAAGCCATGTTTAACAGAGTACAAATATGCCGCAATCGGTATTGCAAAATCAAAAACGTGAACACGTCTAATTTATTTTTAAAACTATGACAGTTCCACTGCAGCACAGAGACTGTATTTTGTGTAATGGCCGTATTATCCATCGAAAGATACAATTTCTGCAAGAAGGGGCCATGAAACAGTCAATTGCTTCAGATAACTTTTTACTGTTGGAATGAAAAGGTCATTGATTGGCCTCCATGAATTCGGAATATTGAATAATTTCAAGAAACGGTCAACAAGATCCTTATAGGAGATCAATCCTTGCTTAGACGTCTTGCTGCAACGTGGATCCAAAGGAGCAGTGAAGACAGGTTGCAACGGGATTTCAAATAATCCCCCATTACCTTCAGATTTAAGCAAGCTTTTATGGATGACTACCGGTCTTATGAGCGTTTTTTACATGACACATTTGCTGCGAGTGTGATGCTTTTTTTGACCGCAGTTTATTCTAGAGCGCGTAGTAGGCCCGACTTCCACAGACGATGCGCCTTCGTATTTCACATTATTACCAGCCGTTAGCAAAGATCCAAGTTAGACGAATTCCTCGACCACCTCGAAGGTATCCCCGTCCCGTCTATCATAACACTGCTTCCCAGGCGTCCCCTGTCGCGCTCGGTTCCGCCTACAAGCATGTACTTGTACAGATTTTGCAAAGTTATAATAAATAACTGCTTATAAACGAAGTACGGTAGCAGGTAGCCCACTAACCCTTTCTATTAATCTTTTTGTCCTAAAATACACAAATTAATATCCAACTTAGGATAATATGTCAATTATTCCGCAAACCAATTACAACCAGTTAGCCCCCTTATTTAAGCTCAGTCGATATACTCCGCCCTGCACGCTGTAAGAACAACAACCCTTCAAGCCGAATACGAAACCGCAAACAAATTATCGACCAGCATAAAAATCAAATCAAGCCGTCAAAAGCGACAACGGCGAGGACAGCAAGACGCATAACCCTTGAAATGTCACGTCTCGGCCAGAAACCCACCAGCAAAGGCAAGCCACCGCTACTGACTGCACCACTTCAATTGTCGGTACTACTCTCCTGGCGAACGGAACAACATGTTTTCCTAAATGTAATCAAATTAGAGTCAAACAAATTAAGTGTCTATGTGTGCTCTCCACGGCGATGAACACGAGGGTACAGTCAGTCGGGATGTTGAGGGACGTGTAGATAGGTAGGAACCCTTCTTACCAGAAAAGAGAAAAGCTGCTGGTCGCAGAAATGGATCAAACACACGCACAACTCCCACACCAAGACTTCTTGGGAGATTTCGTAGTCGGCATCAACAATTTCTGCAGTTCGTTTGAATCCGTACTCATCTATATCTCACATGCGATTCTAGAGGTTCAAGCTGCTTTAAAGGTATGCGGTAATATATTTTCAATACTGAAACATGATATAAACCTTTGTACTGCAAATTTCAGACAAACCAAACTATCTTTGAACCAAACAATTGGATGGATCTACTGTCGATCTTTGTGGTGTGGTGCATGATAAAAGACACTTTGGAATACTCTGCATACCCTTAAAACTTTGGTTTCATGTACTCATGGCAGGACATGTAGCATGACAGCCTTTTTCACGCTCCCTTAGCCTTGAGTTTATTACCTTCAAGCGCCACAAAACATGCAGCAAAGCGGCGATGATGGGAAAGAACTTTGAACTACAACTTTTGGCAAACCAACCGGTTCCGACTGCAATTATCTTTATTTAATCAACTTCCAGTTGGTAATTAATTGATTTCTGATTTTTATTACGCTCAATGAGCCGTAACAACAAGGCAAAGGCAAAGTTTGCCATCAGTTGCTCCGAGAGCGACCAGAAGGGGACTTTCCCTTTCCTTGCGTTCTTGTATGCAGCCAGAAGAAGACGATGATGAGGCGATCGTCCTGGGCCTTGCAGACAGGACGGGGAAATTCCGAAAAGTGTTCCATTTGCACAAATATGGACTACGGCGATGCTGACACGAGTGGGTGTGCACGATGTAATTAGGAATCCATTTGAGAATTAAAATCCGAGCATCATTTGCGTCCTCGTCGACGGGTGTTGAATGGATGGGAGAGGAAATTCCTAACCAGAATGGGTGAGTGAGTGAGTGACGGACTGCGGCTGGAGAAGGCATTCAAGTGGGTTGGCTGCCAGAGTGGGCCCTTTGCATAGTGCATGAATGTTGTGAATGATGCCGTGTTTGCTGTTGCTACTGTTGAGAGTTCTGCCCAAAGCAACAGTATAAGTGGTATGCTTTCAAGTGCCCGATACTTGGCTACCGAAATTCGTTGCGATCTCTCCAATGAAATCCAAGTACTCGTGTAGTCTATTAGGCGATCTCTAGAGGCCTCTCGGCGCAACCGGAGAAGATGGAAATTATTCCACCATCGTTCATCTTAATTGGTGCGAACGTGCGTTGGGCCAAGCTTCGCTGTTATGCTGAACTTTTATGTTGATTCCTTGAAGAACATCCATAATTTACGTCACGAGGTTTCATGACGATTTGTGTAACGTGATTCACGTTTTTTACACCAGATGACTCGTTTACGATTCATTATTATACATACTAAGGCTTGTACGCGACAAAATCTGGACACCTTTAAACACGTATAACTTTTGAAATAGCTCATCAACGAGTGATATATTTCGTAGATTGATGAATCTACGTCTGTACTTTCTGAAAATATATTTCTTATGAGTGGCACAAGTACGTAGTGAATAATGGCGTCGAAGGAATTGCAGGTTCGGAAAAAATTGTGTACAGTCGCAATTGAAATTCGGATCTCTCGATCCATAAACTGACTAAAACATTTTGTTTTCATGTGAACACTGCTCAAAGCGTTTTAAAATTTGTCGATGCTTGTTTGACAATATCTAAAACGCCAGAGAGTGGAACAAAAAGCCACCAGAAGGATACGAGCTCGAAACAAATTCTATTGAGGATGCCAGATCTTTCAGCACGTATTATTTCTTAGAAAATTCAAATATCAGCAAGTTTCGTGCATACATCGAAGCATCGATAAGGAATGAAGCCATTTGAAGTGAAAAACGTATCGAAATAAACCAACAGCAGTTTATTTTTATTCTTAAAATTATGTGTCCAGATTTTGTCGCGAACAAGCCTTAGAAATATTTCATTGGTCATTGACAACTTCGAGAAGCTGCTCGAACAAAACCCTCATTCTCGTTTCATGAGTATTTACCACTGGTACATAACGCTGGAGGTAAGCCCTTCTTCGGTAGATACCAATCGTGCTAACTTCTTAGACTCCTTCAGTTCCTCTGTAATTTTTGATCTGTCCATGAAACAGGAGGTTCATGGAATACCAGACTTCCTTCGTGCCATCCATTACTTGCAAGCAAATACGGGCACGCCAGCGAGGAGAAGAGTTTTTCACAGACGGATCCAAATGGATGACTCCACTGGTTTAGGTGTTTTTAACGTTTTTCATAGCGCCTACTTTAAGCTCAAAGAGCCTAGCTCCGTGTATACTGCTGAGCTAGCAGCTATACACTATTCACTCGAGCAAATCGCATCCCTACCTCCTGACCACTTTTTCATCTTCACCGACAGTCTAAGTTCCTTGGAGGCTGTTCGGTCAGTGAAAGCGGTTAAGCACTCAGCGTATCTCATGAATGGGATACGGAAAGCTTTGAGTGCTTTATCACAACGGTCTTACACAATCACCATGGCTTGGGTCCCTTCTCATTGCTCGATCCCGGGAAATGAGAAAGCGGACTCTTTGGCTAAGGTTGGCACTATGGAAGGTTATATTTACGATATGCATTCGATGATTCTTTCTCATTAGTTCGCCAGGAAACTTGATCAGCTGGCAATAAACATGGACAAATGGGAAGATGGATAGATTGCTGTATTCAATTCGCCGACAGATACCGAAGCGGCTATGGTTCAAAAAATTGAAATTGGGACGAGACTTCATTCGAACCATGTGCCGTCTAATGTCCAATCACTACTCTTTAAATGCACATCTCTTTCGAGTGGGGCTCTCAGAATGCAATCTCTGTGTTTGCGGCGCAGATTA
Source organism: Armigeres subalbatus (assembly GCF_024139115.2). Lineage (NCBI taxonomy): Eukaryota > Metazoa > Arthropoda > Insecta > Diptera > Culicidae > Armigeres > Armigeres subalbatus. The sequence goes on from NC_085140.1 coordinate 281,886,815, forward strand.
TCAGGATATTGACCATGTCGTGTGGGCGTGCGAGGAGCATCGTGGCCCCAGATCCGCGCTAACTGAACATCTTCGGGTCCGAGGAAAGCAACCAAAGCCTATTAGGGAAGTGTTGGCGGGTCTTGATCTCGAATACATGTCCCTTGTCCACCAATTTTTGAAAGTTGCTGATGTTAGATTATAATCGTCGTCCATCCATCCCTTTGCTGTCGTATTTCCTTAAGAATGTCTTCCTCTTGTTGTACATCTCAATATCTGTCGTTAATCCCTCCCGTATGTCTTCCTCTCATCGTTGTCTCCCAAAAAAAAGTTTGTCTCGTTACAGATTTGAAACATTGCCAAGGATTTCAACTGTGTAAACATCAGCATTGTAATTAATTAAGCACCCTGAATTCCCTTCCTTTCCTATTGTATAATTATATTCCCTAACCTCGACCAAACCGCGAGTCTTTCGGTTCCCCAAAACTAACATTATTGTATAAGAATCATGAAAAACTGTACTCTAAAACATGATTTCGGCTCCGTAACGCTTAACGGCAAATGAGCCTTCCAAATAAATGATAGTTAAAAAAAAAAAAAATATTTCATTCATTCCCATGTGCCTCTTCAGATTATCATTATTTCTAATACAAATTTAATGAAAGTAGAAAACCGCAAAAATTCGAAATTTTGTGTTGTATATTATTGTCTATTAAGCATGAATTTGCAATGACATTACATTAGGCAACAGTGTTTTACTCCCTTCACCCATTTTATATGTACTAAATAGATTTTTTTCGGGGAAGAGTCGTTTGGCCGAAACCCATCTGGCCGAAAGTCATTAGGCCAAAAGGGTCAATTAGCCGAAAGGTTCATTAGGCTTAAAAGGTCATTAGGCCAAAAGGGTATTTTGGCCGACAGGGACATTTGGCCGAAAGGGTCATTTCGCCGAATAGGACATTTGGCCGAATAGGTCATTTGAAAAGTGAGAAATAAGGAATGAGAAGAGAGACGTCTCACTTCTCACTCTTAATTTTCCTTTTCTCACTGTAAAAAGTGAGAAGCGCGAAATGAGTAGTGAGACGACTCACTACTCACTTCGCACTACTCACTTTTTACAATGAGACGTGAGAAATTAGGAGTGAGAAAAGAGACGTATCAATTGTCATTCCTTATTTATCACTTCTCGCTGTAAAAAGTTAGTAACGGGAAGTGAGTGGTAAGACGTCTTACTACTTACTTCGCGCTCCTTTTTTTTACAGTAGGAAGTGAGAAATGAAGAGTTCGGCTGTTCGGCCACATTGAGAGTTGACGTAAAGCCAATGTCAACTTCTCTCCACGAACAGCCTAGATAGCCGTGTGGTGTCGGCAGCTGGTTATCTGGCTAAGAATAACATTACGGATTGCCTGTTCCAGTGGTAAAAGTCCACCATACAGGTGACCCCTAATTTTCGGTGTGATGCGGCTTTATGCTTACCGTGCCTACGAATGAATGGTTAGGGGGGTCTAATAAGAACCTAACCGCAAACGGAGCCTGTGAAGCACCAGGGCCCCCTTCACAGTATTTTAGCCCTCGCTGCGCTAACCGGAGCTATGGCGTAGTTGACTTTTACTTCTCCGAGATAATCGGCTACTCTTATTCAACCTCATCGTGAGGTTAAATAAGAGTAGGGTTATGAATATGTGTTTTAATTAGTTTTCAACAAATTGTCACCTATATGGATTCGCATTATGCGTTTTTTACAATGTACTTTGTGTATGTTACCTATATGGATTCGCATTATGCGTTTTTCACAGTGTACTTTGTGTCTCGTCCTTGACGTTTGGCTTCGGCTACTCTTGTTCAATCTCAACGTGAGGTTAAATAAGAGTGGGGTTATGAATATGTGTTTTACTTAGTTTTCAACAAATTGTCACCTATATGGATTCGCATTATGCGTTTTTCACAGTGTACTCTGTGTCTCGTCTTTGACGTTCGGCTTTGGCTACTCTTGTTCAATCTCATCGTGATTGTGGGGTTATGAATATGTGTTTTACTTAGTTTTTCAACAAACTTCCACCTATATGGATTCGCATTTTGCATTTTTTTTTTACAATGTACTTTATGTTTGTCACCTATATGGATTCGCATTATGCCCTTTTCACAGTGTACTCTGTGTTTCGTCTTTGACGTTCGGCTTCAGCTACCCTAGCGGCACACATGTTCCACATAAGCCACTGCGACTCCCATGTGACCAGATTCAGTCGCAATAAAGTTACTGCAACGACTTTGGTTTGCCTTGTGCTGCTTGGGTACTCTTGTTTAATCTCAACTTGAGGTTGAATGAGGGTGGGATTATGAATATGTTTTTTACTTAGTTTTTCAACAAATTTTCACCTATATGGATTCGCATTACGCGTTTTTTTTTACAATGTACTTTATGTTTGTCACCTATATGGATTTGTATTATGCGTTTTTCAAAGAGTAATCTGTGTTTCGTCTTTGATGTTTGGCTTCAGCTACTCTTGTTTAATCTCAACTTGAGGTTGAATAAGGGTGGGGTTATGAAAATGTTTTTTTTTTCAACAAATTGTCACCTATATGGATTCGCATTATGCATTTTTTTTTACAATGTACTTTGTGTATGTTACCTTTATGGATTCGCATTATGCGTTTTTCACAGTGTACTCTGTGTCTCGTCCTTGACGTTCGGCCTCGGCTACTCTTGTTCAATCTCAACGAGAGGTTACATAAGAGTGGGGTTATGAATATGTATTTTACTTAGTTTTCAACAAATTGTCACCTATATGGATTCGCATTATGCGTTTTTCACAATGTGCTTTGTGTATGTTACCTATATGGATTCGCATTATGCGTTTTTCACAGTGTACTCTGTGTCTCGTCATTGACGTTCTGCTTCGGTTACTCTTGTTCAATCTCAACGTGAGGTTAAATAAGAGTGGGGTTATGAATATGTGTTTTACTTAGTTTTCAACAAATTGTCACCTATATAGATTTGCATTATGCGTTTTTTTTTACAATGTACTTTGTGTATGTTACCTATATTGATTCGCATTATGCGATTTTTACAATGTACTTTGTGATTGTCACCTATATGGATTCGCATTATGCGTTTTTCATAGTGCACTCTGTGTTTCGTCTTTGACGTTCGTCCATTGTTACGTCCTCTGTTGTGACACCTCTCTTTAGTCCCTAGCTGAATGCGTGTGAGTCTACATAATTGGCTTTCCTATAAATGGTTCCATTCCCTTTTCCAACTTCACTTCCTCTTCCTCTCCCCTTTTCACTTCCTTTTCCGCCAGGTAAATGATGAGAAAGGCCAGTGAAGGCGATGGCACAAATCTCCCAAATTGAGGGGAACGTGCCTCCTGAGCCGACGTTCTGATACCTGATACTACTTACTTCGCGCTCCTTTTTTTTACAGTAGGAAGTGAGAAATGAAGAATTGCAATTGAGACGTTTCTCTTCTTACTCCTAATTTCTCACTTTTCAAATGACCTATTTGGCCAAATGTCTTATTCGGCCAAATGTCCTATTCGGCCAAATGACCATTTCGGTCAAACGACCCTTTCGGCCAAATGACCCTTTCGGCCAAATGACCCTTTCGGCCAAACGACCCTTTCGGCCAAATGACCCTTTCGGCCAAATGACCCTTTCGGCCTAATTACCCTTTCGGCCAAACGACCCTTTCAGCCAAATTACCCTTTCGGCCAAACGATCCTTCCGGCCAAACGACCCTTTTAGCCAAATGACTTTCGGCCAAATTTCACCAAGAAATCTTGAAAACAGACAAGAATAATAGCGGAAAATGGTGCCCAGCCATGCTAGCGAACTACTGCTGGATGCTGCAGCGGCGAACACCTCCTGGCGAATCCAAAAGGATGACGACATCTGAATTGGAACGACGACAATTGAAATGGAACTATGCAAAGAAACGTGATTAAGTAAATCATACAAAAAAAAACAAATCTGACGAATAAATGTGTTCATTTCTTTTCCTTCAATATCTTTTGCGATGAAATGAATCTCAGCTAATGTCCGTGCTGTGTCCGAAAACACAATTTCATCTTAATGATAATTTCATTTAATAAAAAAACATCGATAAATTACGCAACGCTTAGCTGGAAGGGGTTGCGAGATATATGACTTATGGTCAAATTTTACGTTATGTAATTGGTGGACTTTCTTTAGGGACATAGGGAGGAGTACCACGATGGCAGTCAATATGGCATCGGACCTTCCACGAGTGAACCCCACACCTCCCGGACTCTTCTCTCACCAACATTCGAATGCATCGAACAGCATCGAACAAAAGTTAATATTCAAATTACTTACCAGTTCACAGCATATTTATTCTCTTCCCGTGATAATGACCATGTTTCTCCAAAGAGTCCCATGTATTTCAGCTCTAATTCTATCATAAATCAGCAGTTCCGTGCCAATTTAATAGCCGTTCGCGATCTGGTGGGTTTATCATTGCACTTCACTTCTTCTCAAAGGGCATTGAAAAAATTAAGTTTTTACTCACTTCACCGCACATGAGCAGCCCGAAATGATAGAATGCAAATTAAACATCACTTTTTGAAATCAGTCACTTGGTTGAACCGAAAACTTAATATAAACTGCTATTTTTGCCGAAAAAAATGATTAAAAACTGATCGCGGAGCGAATGTAAACAACGGACGAACGTCAAAGACGAAACACAGAGTGCACTGTGAAAAACGCATAATGCGAATCCATATAGGTGACAATTTGTTGAAGAACTAAGTAAAAACATATGCATAACCGAACCCACATTTAACCTCACGTTGAGATTGAACAAGAGTAGCCGAATCCGAACGTCAGCGTACACTGTAAAAACCAGATTAAGCCACCTAGCGGTGATGATGCCTTTCTCGCTCATCTTAAGGTATATCTTATTGGCTTATTAGCGCCAATTTTCAATAGGACACAATGGAAAAAAAAATGCGTCGAATGCAGCTTGTTGTGAGCAAATCAGTTGAAGATAAATGCCTGAAAATAAGTGGATTTTTTTACGCGATTTCAACGTAAAATTTGTATTTTGGCCATAACTTCCGATCCCATAGTTCAATCTGATCAATTTTCAATAGGAAACAATGGGTCAGGATTCTGCGTCGAATACAACTTGTTGAGAGCAAATTGGTTAAAGATAAGTGCCTGAACAATGAGTGACTCTTTTGCTACATTTTGGTACGTGGGTGCGCACAGACACACACACAGACATCAGCTCAATTCGAACTGAGTCGATCGGTATATGACACTATGGGTCTCCGGGTCTTCTATAAAAAGTTTGTTTTTGGAGCGATCATACATATAGCCTTTACGTATACTTAGTTTACGAGAAAGGCAAAACGCAGAATGCGAATCCATATAGGTGACAAACACAGAGTACATTGTGAAAACCGCATAATGCGAATCCATATTGGTGACAATTTGTTTGAAAAATCAAGTAAAACACATATTCATAACCCCACTCTTATTTAACCTCACGTTGAGATTGAACAAGAGTAGCCGAGGCCAAAACGTCAAAGACGAGACACAGAGTACACTGTGCAAAACGCATAATGCGAATCCATATAGGTGACAATTTGTTGAAAAACTAAGTAAAACATATTCATAACCCCATCCTTATTACCCCTAAAGTTGAGATTGAACAAGAGTAGCCGAAGACAAACGTCAAAGACAAAACACATAGTACACTGTGGCATATGCGAATCCATATAGGTTACAAACACAGAATACATTGCGAAAAATGCATAATGCGAATCCATATAGGTGACAATTTGTTGAAAAACTAAGTAAAACACATTCATAACTCCACCCATATTCAACCTCTAGTTGAGATTGAATAAGAATAGCCGATTATCTCGGAGAAGCAAAAAGTCAACTACGCCATAGCTCTGGTTAGCGTAGCGAGGGCTAAATACTGTGCAGGGGGCCCTAGTGCTTCACAGGCTCCGTTTGCAGTTATGTTCTTATTAGACCTCCCCTAACCATTCATTCGTAGGCACGGTTAGCATAAAACCGCAACACACCGAGAATTAGGGGCCACCTGTATGGTGGACTTTCACCACTGGAATAGGCAATCCGTAATATTATTCTTAGCCAGATAACCAGCTGCCGACACCACACGGCTATCTAGGCTGTTCGTGGAGAGACTTCACGTCACCTCTCAATGTGGCCGAACAGCGAACTATCAGAAATCAGGGTGGGTTTGATCCTTGATTTCAATCTTATACTATAACACACCACGCAAAGGTATCTACTCAGCAGCGTTATGGGGGCTTACCACCAGTGTGGTTTTTTAAACTAAACGCCCCCCTACTAATTTCTGCATCCCACTCGATACTCTGCGTGACGTTCGTCATGTTGTATTGTATGCCTTCTGAGTGATCGTATTTTGCTCACCATGTCATTGTATGCAGAATCAATACCACCTCATGAGTGATGAACTTTGTACTTTACTTAAAAATCACTCAAATAAAGAAAAAAAAAAAAAAAAAAACCACCTCATTCACGCTGCATGTTGATGGCTCTGTCGTCACCAATTAGCTTGGCGTGGAAGCTCTCTGCTATCAGTCTATTCTCCTGTTTTCGATCCTCTCCAAAATCTCGGTTTTGTTGAAAATGAAATTACGTCTTTCTTCCAGACCTGAAAAAGTTTTCCAACACCATGGGCAGATGATCCTCAAAAAAAAAAATTGGAGTGATTAACAAATATGATTACCACTCATTTGACACTATCGAATTAGTTTTGTGTTTCCCTACATGAATGAAGACTCTGGCTATGATAATATGATCCGATTTAAATTAATAGAAATCACTTCCATAAATCAAATCAATCCACGATTGAAGCGTGTGAACCTGCCACCATTCATATATGTAAAGTTTCACTTTGATTGTTATGATAACTTCTAGCTTGTTGTTCCAATTTAAATTATAACATTCACAATAGCCAAGAAAATATTGATTTAGCTAAGTAGCTAACACCTTCCATTCTTCCATTGAATAGCTTTCCATGACGAGAAAGATTGCCATGGACCCCACACGTACATCGGGGGTTCCAAAAGCGTCATACCCGCCCATTGACTGTCCGGGGCTCATTTACTTACAGGCAGCCAGAGTTCGTGTCGGCGGTGCGGTGGTGGTGACCAACCGGTAACGTTCGTTCCCCCACACCGCCGGGCAAACAATCAACCGGAATAAATATTGATCATTCTGCTGCATCATGTGAAAAATCAACCATTCATTTCCCATTCCAGAAGCAGAAACAGCATAAGTAATCAGCAATCATCTCGATGAATATCTCGGCTCGCACTTATTGCTGCTCCCGGGTGGAGCTGCCGATGCTGATCTTCTGTTTCTTGCCGGAACGCTTCGGGTACTTGAGAAGTAGGTAAAATCGCTTCCGTTAGTGGTTATGAACGGGGCCAAAACTGACCGACCGAGCAGGGTTGCCATTTTTTTACAATTTCGAATAATTTGTTTTACCGTTTTTTGCTTGAGTAATAACTATTCCATGACAAAGCAACGAATATTATAAAAGCTAGGCTATTATAGCACTGAGATGAGATATGAGCTCTGGATAGTGATTAAATAGTTACAAGAAAAAGAGATTCGCAGGGAGCATCGACCAGGTGAAAGCAATCTTAAAAGATCGTATATTTAAGTTTGTCTAATAGATCATTGTTCTAATTACAAAGTCAAAGCGTGGGACAGGAAAGGGAAACCCGACATATGTAAATTCTCATTACACTAATTTCGCTATCACGTCGACGATCACAGATTAAAAACAATAATCTGTTAGCCATGTTAGTTTAAATATGAAATTACAGGAAGTCCCAATTAGACAATTACTGAACAATCTTAAAATCTAGAACAGTGAAAGAGTTATGATTGGCATCTCTTCCGACCACCATCGATCGATTTGGTGAGCTGCCGTTTCCCAGCCCGCACTCGACGCTCAGCTCAATGGGCTCTGGGCATGATGTAAGGTGTGAAAAATAAAATTAAATTTATGTGTAAATAAACATATAATAAACATAAATAAACAAATTTAAATAATGTTGGCATAAGTGGCTGTTTAAAGCTGAATAGTGTGAGTTTTATGCTAATCACCTTTGGTTAGAACTACGGATACGGCAGCAGTAGGGGAATCCACACGACCTGATTGAATTAACAATTAAAATTATGAACTGTCCGATTTGCGCCAACGATCCGATCGGACGAAGCCTCCTAGGAAGAACATGACCATAACTCATGCTGAGCGCGCAAGAGGGAGAGAGCGAAAAGAAAACGAAACCTTCGGACCCTCCTCGCATTCCACCCTCAACATATTTTACCTCACACACGCAAGCGCTCCCAGGAGGAAGCCTAATGACTAGGCAGATGGTCAGCGATTTCTGCTTCTCCTTATTGCCTCTTTTGGTTGGGCACCTCTTGTTGGCATATTTTCCCGAAAATTTATAGTTCTTGCTCCCTCCCTGTCTGCCTCGATCGTGGGTCGCTTCCAAGCAGACATGGTGACGCTCGCAGTTTAGTCGTAGAGGTACCTTTTTTCGGGGTTCAGCTACACACCTCCCCGGCTTCAGGCTAGAGAGGAAGGATCGTGCAACATCAACACCCTCACTCCAGGCGAATTGGTGCGTTATTGATGCTGCGCTGCGTGGATGTTGTCCTTCCCAATCACAGCGGGTGACGGGTGGTTGGGACGGTAGGTTCAGGGTTGATGTCAGATCTACGAATCGAAGCCGAAACAGAATCCCTATTTCAGCAGTTCGAAGCATTGCATGATCTAGAGTTCGGTTGTTAAATCTCAGATTATTGATTATAAATGAGTGTAATTCAACCTTGGTTAGCAATGAACTTAAGGAATAAGCGGAAACTGTGACAATAATTCAAATTTTAAATACCATAAAGCTAACTTATAAAAACAAAAATGTCCATTATGTTCTATGGAAAAAGGTGCTCAACAATTATGAAGATTGCACAAAATGCACAAGACTAGCTACATTATAGTGGGAGATACGCCAGTGCCGGACACATAAGCCACTAAACGAAAAACTTCCTAACTATCCGGATTATGTTTCTTTCTTCTTCTATAGCTCTACATTCCTACTTGGCCTGCTTCTCTTAGCATTTCCTCAGCTAAAAAATTGAAAGCTTTTCTATGCCCGCCATTGCATGAGTAGTAGACCTCTTCATGTTTTCGAAAAGTATCAAAAATTCTACCGGTCAGCTAAGAATCACAATTCTTATGCTAAAATAAGTCTCCTGTCAAATTTTCAGCTAATTCGGATAAAATTTCGAGGTGGCTCAAGTCGATTTAGTGTTTTTGGGCTATTTTCAATTTTGGAAAAAAATCTTACAGGAGATATAAACGTCGAAAACTATCGCAACAACCTCTATACGGAAGCTTTTGGTGTGCTCTACAAGTCTTGTGAACATTGCGATTCGTTCCGTTCACGTTTTGTCCATGTTAAAGTGATTTTTAAGCTTTTAAGTGCATAAAATCCTATTTCCCCGAAAGTCGTTGCTCTACAAAACTCTTGAGTTTATGACAAATGATTGATAATTTATTATATTATAGTTCATCTTTTTCCCTGGAAATTATAATATAATAGTAATAGTAATATAATTGCCCATGTGAAATCGAAGCTTCTTTGTTTGAACAACTTGCTTGAAGAAATCCTAACGTGCAAATTTATTACAAATGTTCAGCTTCTGATTTTTAACAATTTAACGGCAAGTCGCACATTGGCAATTAAATTACTCAAATTTCTTGGGAAAAAAGAGGAATAATAATAAAATAAATTAACAATTATTTGTCATAAACTCAAGGATTTTGTAGAACAACGACTTTTGGGGGGACAGTATTTTTATGCACTTAAAAGCTTGAAAATCACTTTAACATGGACAAAACGTGAACGGAACGAATCGCAATGTTCACAAGACTTGTAGAGCACACCAAAAGCTTCCGTATAGAGGTTGTTGCGATAGTTTTCGACGTTTTTATCTCTTGTTAGATTTTTTCCAAAATTGAAAATAGCCCAAAGACACTAAATCGACTTGAGCCACCTCGAAATTTTATCCGAAGCTGAAAATTTGACAGGAGACTTATTTTATCATAAGAATTGTGATGCTGGGCTGACCGATTGAATTTTTGATACTTTTTGAAAACATGAAGAGGTCTAATGAGTATGTATATCTTGTGTTGCAAGTACAACGGATACACTATGCCCAGAGGAGTCGAGAATGTTTCCCACCCAAAACCGTTCTAGACTGGACCGAGAATCGTACTCGCCATCTCCGGACTGGCAATCCTACGCATTTGCTGACAAGGCTATCTGAAGACCATATACTACCGGGGGTAGGGTGGCTCAAATTAGTATGAAAAGAACTTTTCTCAATTTTTTTGATGGGCCGCCCTCTATTTCGGTTTATGTGATGCCCTGATGCTCTGACCAAAATTTCAGCCAAATCGGTCAACGTTTGGACGGTGCTAAACTCGTTAGAAGTTTATATGAAAAAATGTATGCAGAAACATCCAAAAACATTGAATTGCAGTTGGACGGCACCTTACGATGCAGAACTATGATACTCATTCAAATCTTGAAGAATTTAATACAAAATGTTATGCAGAAAACCGCGAGAAGATTAGAGTTTGCCCGGCTAAGTTATTAGCATTTCTCTGAAGTGGGGTTTGAGCAAATTTCGTTTCTTTTACCTTTGAAAAGAAATAAATTCACCCATACAACACTCCAGTAAAATGCTAATATCTTTGCCTAATAAACTCTAATCTTCTCGCGGTTTTCAGCATAACATTCTGTTTTTAATTCTACAAGAACTGATGGAGTATTATGGTTCTTGATCGTAAATGGTGCCGTCCAACTGCAAATCACTGTTTTTGGATGTTTCTGCATACATTTTTTCATATAAACTTCCAACGAGTTTAGCACCGCCCAAACGTTGACCGATTTGGCTGAAATTTTGTCCAGAACATCAGGGCATCAAATAGAACCGAATAAGAGTGCGGCCCATCAAAAAATTGGAAAAAGTGTTTTTGAGCCACCCTAACCGGGGGGCTATTATAATACCTACCTGGACACCTGGTTGGCTACAGCGCCCATACACCTATGCCTGACATATTATAGAGCTCCATAATCGTCGGTCTTGGGCGATGCTCCTCCAATTTCCCCGAACGTTTAGGGTCCCCTCCGATTCCACCACGTGCAGCCATCCACTCCATCCCCTCCGATTCCACCACGTGCAGCCAGCGTGTTCCTAGCCTTTCTTATTGTTGCCATGAATATTGTTTTCACTATTCTTCCTTCCGACATTCACACTAAGTGACCAGCCAACTGAAGTTTGCCGTATTTTATCCGATTCACAATATTCCCTTGCTTGTATCTTCTATATAATAAAAATGAAATGGTCTGTGTTCGTATCCGCATAACTCGAAAACGGCTGGATAGATTTTCTTCATTCCTTCAGCAAATATGATCGTTGTCATTTCCGACGGGTTTATATGGTATTTCCTTATGCGAAAATCACGAATAAAGTTGAGTAAATTGTGAAAAACTAAAATTAAGAATCGTATGGACATTTTGCATTGGCAGTTCATAACGCGCATTTTCGCCTACTATGCAGAACAACGTCTGCCGGGTTGACTAGTCTTCTATACCTATAATAAAATGAAATGGTCTGTGCTCGTATCCGCATAACTCGAAAACGGCTGGATGGATCATCTTTATTTCTTCAGCAGAAACGTCCGTTATAGTTTTTGGCGGGTTTATATGATATTTCTTTTTAGAAATCACGAGTAAATATGAGTAAATCGTAAAAAAACTGAAATTAAATTTGTATGGAAATTTCGCATGGCAGATCACAACGCGCATTTTCGCCTACTATGCAGGACAACGTCTGCCGGGTCGACTAGTACTTGATACAGCTCATGATTCATGCGTCTGCGTATTGTACGGAGATCTTTCGCTCGACAACTCCGAAAGCTCTCCAGTCCGCTTCTTTTGACGTCCATGCTTCATGTCCATAAAGGGCCACTGGTAGAATCGGAGTTTTATATAGAGCAAATTTCGTTTCCGTCTGCTTGTAACGGGACCTTATCTGGTTACGTAATCCGTAGAAGGCCCTTTTCGCAGCAGCAATACGTCTTTTCACTTCACGGGAAACGTCATTGTCACATGTCACAAGCGTTCCCAGGTAAAAAAAATTCTTCAACAACTTTAAACCCATCCCCATTAAGCACTACCTCAGCACCAACACCACTAGGTCTTCCTCTATCTCTACCAGCCACCATGTACTTTGTCTTCATAGAGTTAATGGTTAAGCCTATCCTCGCCGTCTCCCTCTTCGGTGGGAACAAAGCCTCCACTACTGCTCTGCGATCGATTCCAATGAGGTCGATGTCGTCCGCAAAGCACAGGAGCATATGCGACCGCGTGATGAGAGTACCGTTCACCTGCACGCCAGATGTCCCAATAGCGCCCTCGAGTGCAATGTTGTACAATAAATTCGAAAGTGCATCACCCTGCTTCAATCCGTCTAAGGTTATCCGGTGGCATCGCCTATTCGCTCGTCCAGCTTCTGGTAGTACTGGTCAGCAACTCCTTCTACTGACAAGCGTTGGATATTGAAACGCATCGTTTAGTTGTTTCGTGAATTGGTGACGCTGGAACGTCGCGCTCGAATTTTTGCAACTACAAGTTGGAGCCGAATCAATGTTTGGGCCTCTGAAGGACCTTACATATATAACATCCGAGAAATGTCGTTCGTCGATCAGCACATGGTCTATTTTTGAGCAGGTGTCTCCACTCGGATGTTGTCAGGTGTTTTGTAGGTACTGCTGATTGCCATCCCTCTAGCAGCAGCAAAGGTCACAAGTCGCAGACCAACAAGGCATTCCGTACCAATGACGAGCCACAAGAAATTTTTTCTTCCAATCTGGGCATTTGCATCCCCGATGTCAATCTTTACATCGTGTGTTGGGCACTCTTCGTAGGCCTTATCAAGGCTCTCATAGAACTCATCCTTCACGTCATCAGGCTTAACGTTCGTTGGGGCATAGATGCTGATCAGGTTATAGTTTAAGCCAGGCTTGTAAAATGTCATCTGCATGTCATTTGACTAATTTGATCATAACTTTCTTCAGAAGCCAAATTTACTTAATAATTTTAGATGTACTCATAACGCTTGAGTAGGGCTATATTTTTGTCCAAGGGTACATTACTCTAAATATAACATCTGAGGCTGGAAAGTCAAAACTCTTCAAAATGTCACGTGTCATTTGACATAATGTCATTTGAATGACATTTTGCCTCCCACGCCTCAGATTACATATTTACAGCAATGTCTTGTTAGACAAAGTTGTAGGCACATTTAAGCGCTATAAGTTCGCCATACCTCAGGAGCTGATAGCTAACTCCTGAAAAAGTTCTGGGAAAAATATGCAAACGAATGTAAATGACATTTTACAACACTGGTTTAAGCACTTGCCTTTCATTCTCAACACGCAAATGCGGTCGCTTATCGGCTTCCCCGGATAACACGCTTCATATGTTTTCCGATCACCATGAAGCTAACTCCACGTTCTGCTCTGTCATCGCCGCTATAGTAGATGTGGTAGTTGAACGCTATGGAATCCACCGCCCGGAATTCACGTTCTCCAGTTCTGAGCCACCGTATTTCCTGGATTGTTGCCACACTCACGCCGATCTTCTGCAGCCCACGAGCCAGAAGCCCAATCGTTGTCCTTTATTCGTTGCCCGTCTGTTGTCGTTGAATCAAACCAATTGCTCTACTTTTGCCTTTCTTCGGTAGGCTAAACTGCATATATACTTGGAAAACACAACCAACATATCGGACCCTGGTTTTTTCGCACATGCATGCCGGTCATGCATGTCGATCAAACTCCAGGGGAGGAGGTGTGGCCATCGCACTGAGAAGCAACATCAATTGTGGTCTACTACCAAGTCTCCAGCTCAAGTTGGGGTAGAAGTTACTACTTCCATCGGCGTCATCACCCTCATCGTGGCATACTGTCCAACACAAGCCAAGTATATCGATGGGACATCGGCCGCCCTCCGCAGAGACATCGTCAAACTAACGCGGCGCCAAGGGCAGTACATCATCGCCGGCGATCTGAATACAAGACATCAAGCCTGGGGAAACTCAAGGAGCAATCAGAATGGCATGATCTGGAGTAGCGATCTAGAAGAAGGCCATTACACCATCCTGAATCCGGACTCACCTACCCGTTTGAGCAGATCCGGGGTACATTCGACGCTCGATCTGTTCATCACGAACATGGACAACCAAATATCGCAGCCGGTCGTCTATCAGGAACTGAGCTCCGATCACTATCAGGGGCCTGTAGCATAATCGAAACTTTACTAATAATATTAGTAGAGTAGCTTGTAACTTGTATTTTCCTGTTGCATAATGAATCTACAAGTATGAATTTACAAGACTAATATTACAAGTAAACCGCACTAATAATATTAGTGGAATTTACAAGTAACTGTTGCATAAAGAAAATACAAGTAGAAATTATTAGTGTTGGCTTGTAGTTTCTTTTACAAGTATGAATGGTGCTGTAATTTAATTTACAAGTAGCTTTTATTTTATTATTTTAGCTGTGCAAAGCAATTATGCATCGTTTAATTGTTTTAACGACTAAACAGAGCAAAAACTATTATTCTAGTTGCTTCAAATTACCATATAATGAAATACTGTGCATTAAGAATAAATTTCTCGTTCCGATATAACACTGAGAATTATGAAAATTTTCAAATGACTTTAAATATAGTAGAAGTACTTCAAGTGCTGACATCAAGTATTCAAATGGAGGAGCGCTAAAGATCATTAAATTATACAGTACACAGAAACCCAAAACTACTCAAAAGTGGGTTGTTTAGCGCAAATCCGTACTATTTTGAGTGAAATGAGTTTCGTAACACTTAGTAGTTTAACTTAATCCACTTAAGGGCCAATTTCTTCACCTTCGCTTAACTCTTAAGCGGTGCTTACCCATACGTTTAAACCTGGTTTAAGGCCTAAGCGGAGGTGAAGAAATCGGCCCTAAAACATATTAACCAAAGCTGAATTTAGTTTACCCTTTTGAGGTGAACCGGTCAAGGGTCGAAAACCTCATTAATAAAGACAATAAAAAAAAAAAATAGTTTTACCCAAAGTTGACTTTATCCATCTCAAAATTTAGAATATATTAATTTACTGAAGTTTGTATTATTGTATTATTGTAGTATTATTATACTAAACAATCTCGCTTAAGATCATGCATATTGCTTTATGTTTGACAACAATCATGGTAAAGAAAAGAAAACGGAAAAACTACCTAAATTCTAAGTAGAATTTATTACGATATTTTCATCAGTATTTTGAACTAAAAAAGAAATCGTCCAAATTTCATAATCAAATTAGAAGCAAAACCTAAACCCGCACAAGTCTCACAATACACGTAAATTAAACCCTCTTCAAAACCCAACAACAAACAAGTCTAGCGGGATTCGATTTGTCATGGAGCATACGTTCGCGTGCCTTACAAATCGCCTTAATTAAAACTTAAGGTGATTATACAATCAAGCCATGTGGTGAATTTTAAATTCACCACACGAGTTTCTACTCCTATTATCAAATATTCAAATCTAGCGTAATAATTGTCGTACAATGCTGAAATTAAAGTCGATTGTTTAGCATGAGTAAGGAAACGATCTACGAATGTTTCATCCCCATGGGCGTTGTGGTTCTCTCAATTTGTGTTCTTGAAAATCACTAGAAAAAACAAGTGGTTTCCAAGATGGCCGATTTGTGGCTTTGTTGTATAACCACCTTAAGTCAATCCCAAAGGCCACATAAAAACGACTCCAGTGTGCATTACATTGGCTTGGTTAAAAATGCCAATACCACGAAGCCGACTTAAACCGCGGAATCAATAACTTTACAGAGAGTGTTCCGTGCATACCTATCGCAGTCAAAATATATATTCTATCTGCAAATTTGCAAACAAACGTAAACAAACCGTTTACCTCCGCATTGACAGTGAACTATCGGATGAATTTTGACAGGTAAATGAACGTGACGGACTTGTAATTTCAACCTTACTAATATTACAAGTACTAATATTATTAGTTGGCAAAGCATTATTATGCGACGCAAATTACAAGTACTTGTAATTTGTTGACTTGTAACTTGTAACTTGTAGCTAATATTATTAGTCTGATTATGCTACAGGGCCCAGGTGGTGACCGAAATCGGCTCTACGATCAACCGACACCAACTCTCCAGAAATAACTATCATCGTGTGAACTGGCAACGGTTCCAGCAGTGCGTCGACAACACCATCTATTACGAGGTGCGTCCGGATACGCCGGAAAGTATCGACCGCCAGCTGTGCGCCATCGATGAGATGATCTCGTCCCGAGAGCAACATGTACCGTCGGCTCGGCTGGTAAGCAACTCCCTGAACATCGTTACACTCACCAAAGATTTGTTTCGATTGTGGAATGTTACTCGCAGGCAGTTTCAGCGACTGCCTGAGCTTAAGGCACGCTGCAATTAAATCACAAAAATTATCCATCCAGAATGGTGGACCTCAAAAATAACGTTTTCTCGAATAAAATCCACACTCTCCAAGATTATACTAAGCCGTTCTGGAAAATGACTAAAATACTATAATCCAAGCCTCGGCCCATTCCACCTTTGATCCCACTAGACAATAATGGCTCTATAGATCGCTTGATAACTCCTGTTGAGAAGGTCGCTGAAATAGGCCGTCACTTCGTCAGCTCACACAATCTTGGGCAGAACATCGTCAGTCCACACAAAGCAGTCGTCAACGAGCATGCTAAAAACATCCAAACAACATCCACAACGATTTCCCGGAAGAGTTGGAGATCTCAGCTGGCGAATTGACGGTCTATATCAAATCATCGAAAAACATGAAGGCCCCAGGTTTCGACAACATCCTGAATCTTGAACTCAAACACATGAGTGCTCCGTACTTTGACCACCTCTCGCTGATCTTTAATCAGTGTCTCCGGCTCAGCTACTTCCCATCGTCCTGGAATCACCGAAAGTCATCCACATCCGCAAGCCTGGGAAGGATCCTTCCTCCCCCCAAAATTTGTTGGTCCCATCAGCCTTCTCTCAGGATTATCCAAGCTATTCGAAAAAGCTATTCATCACCGGTTACTTGAGTCTGCCGAAAATCTCAACATCTTGCTCGAGGAACAGTTTGGTTTCCGACGCGGCCGGTCAACTGTGCACCAACTGACTCGAGTTACCAACGTCCTCAGACGGAACAAGTTTGTCTCAAAAACATCCGCCATGGCCTTACTCGATGCCGAGAAGGCATTTGACAATGTATGGCATGATGGCCTGGTGTAAAGAAAAGTTTTGGATCAGGCTCCAATTAGGACGCTAGTTCCAATCTGGGTTATCAAATTTCTATTGTAAATATTAGTGTACATAGTAGTTAGGTTATCAAACACACTAGCGCCTCCTTAAAGCCGTCATATATTATATTTTAAAACTCAAAATAACAATATTAAAAAAATTCTAATCGAAGATGGAGGGCCGATCACTAAATTTTTATTTATTTCCTCAAACATAATGTAGACTACATTAAAAACTTATAACTATGTTCTATTGTAACTAATGTTCCTAAAATATTTTCTTAGGCTCATACGAGGCATGGCTAAATCAATTGCTTCACAATACTGATTGTAAACAGACATCATTTGATTCATTGGACTAAATTTTGCATAATTTGTTCGATGATGACAGGTGGCAAACAAGTTTTGACTTCTCAATTGCCGAGTAGGAGCGTAAAAATTTAAACATGATAATAGTTCAGTGCAGTCAATGCGATGCGAAAAAATATCATTAACAAACGAGATCGTGGCAAACTCACGACGCTTTTTCAATGATTGGATATCTATAAGCATACATCGCGCCTCTTTTTTTTTTTTTATCTTTCGTTTATTTGGAAGGCTCATTTGCCGTGAAGCGTTACGGAGCCAAAATCAAGTTTAACAATACATTTCTTGATTCTTATACATAGTGTTAGTTTTGGGGAACCGAAAGACTCGCGGTTTAGTCGAGGTTAGGGAATACAATAATACAGTAGGAAAGGAAAGGATTTTAGGGTGCTTAAGTAATTACTATGCTGATGTTCACAAAGTTAACATTCCTCGCATTTTTACATCTGTAACGGGACAAACAAACTTTTTGGGGAGACAACGACGAGAGGAAGACATACGGAAGGGATTAACGACAGACATGGAAATGTACAACAAGAGGAAGACATTCGATATATGGTACGACAGACAAGGGAATGGGCAGACAATGTTTACAGTCTTACATCATCAACTTTAAAAAAAATTGTGAACCAGGGATATGTACACGAGATCAAGGCCTACTAACACTTCCCTAATAGGCTTCGGTAGTTTTCCTCGGACTCGGAGATGTTTAGTTAGCGCAGAGCTGGGGCCACGATGCTCCTCGTACGCCCACACGAAATGAGCGATGTCCTGATAATCCTCGCCGCAAAAAAAGAGATTTCCTTCCGAGAGCCCCACTCTGAAAAGATGTGCATTTGAAGTGTAGTGATTGGACACATGGTTCGAATGAAGTCTCGTGCCATATTCAATTTTTTTAACCATGGACGCTTCGACACCTGCGGGCGAATTGAATACAGCCATCTACCCAACTCCCCATTTGTCCATTTCTGTTGCCAGCTGTTCAAGGTTTCCTGACGAACTAATGTGAAAAATTCATCGAAGGTGATTTTCCGATCGTAAATATCACCTTCCATAGCGCCCACCTTAGCCAAAGAGTCCGCTTTCTCATTTCCCGGGATCGAGCAATGAGAAGGGACCCAAGCCATGGTGATTGTGTAAGACCGTTGTGATAAGGCACTCAAAGCTTTCCGTATCCCATTCAGAAGATACGCTGAGTGCTTAACCGGTTTCATTGACCGAACCGCCTCCAAGGAACTTAGACTGTCGGTGAAGATGAAAAAGTGGTCAGGAGGTAGGGATGCGATTTGCTCGAGTGAATAGTGTATAGCTGCTAGCTCAGCAGTATACACGGAACAAGGCTCTTTGAGCTTAAAGTAGGCGCTATGAAAAACGTTGAAAACACCGAAACCAGTGGAGTCATCCATTTTTGACCCGTCTGTAAAAAACTTCTCTCCTCACTGGCGTGCCCGTATTTGCTTGCAAATAATGGAGGTATGACCTCCGCACACAGAAATTCTGGTATTCCATGAACCTCCTGCTTCATGGACAGATCAAAAGTAACAGAGGAACTGTAAGAGTCTAAGAAGTTAGCACGATTGGTATCTACCGAAGAAGGGCTTACATCCAGCGTTATGTACCAGTGGTAAATACTCATGAATCGAGATTGAGGGTTTTGTTCGAGCAGCTTCTCGAAGTTATCAATGACCAATGGATTGAGAACCTCACAGCGGATGAGGAACCGGAGCGATAATTCCGCGAAACGATCTGTTAGTGGCAGTACTCCCGCAAGTACTTCCAAGCTCATTGTATGTGTCGAATTCATACATCCTAACGCGATACGGAGACAGCGGTACTGAATCCTTTGAAGCTTCAGCATGTGTGTTTTAGCCGCGGACTGGAAGCAGAAACTACCGTATTCGAGGACCGACAAAATGGTTGTTCTATACAACGTCATAAGATCTTCGGGATGCGCTCCCCACCATGTTCCGGTTATTGATCGCATGAAGTTGATCCGTTTCTGGCATTTTTGTGTCAGATACACAATGTGCTTCCCGAAGGTACATTTCGAGTCGAACCAGACCCCGAGATATTTAGAAGATATGCTATGAGTGATTGTCTTACCCATCAGTTGGAGCGGGAACTTTGCCGGCGTATGTTTTTTTGAAAAGACAACCATCTCCGTTTTCTTCGGCGAGAACTCGATACCGATACAGCTTCGTAGCCCAAGTGGACAAATTGTCCAGAGTATCTTGCAACGGTCCTTGCAGATCAACCGATGTTGGCCCCGAAACGGATACAACACAATCATCTGCAAGCTGTCTCAACGAGCAATTTGGCATGAGACATTCATCAATGTCTCTGACGTAAAAATTGTAAAGAAGGGGCTCAAACATGAGCCCTGGGGAGACCCATGTAGCTAATTCGTGAAGTTGCCGAGTCACCATGAGAAAAATCATACGCTTCTCTGACAACAAATTGTACAAATAGTTTTTCAAAATTGATGAAAGTCCACACCTGTGTATTTTGTCAGATAAGACATCGATGCCAATCAAAAGCCTCCTTAATATACAAAAACACTGAGCCCATTAGCTCTTTTTTAGCGAAAGTAAGCTGAATTTCTGAGGAAAGCAACGCAAGACCATGCGGAAACCAAATTGTGTATCTGACAACAAACTATTCGATTCAACCCATTTGTCTAGCCGGAAGAGAATCATCTTCTCCAACAGCTTCCGAAGACATGACAGCATCGCGATGGGGCGATACGAGTTACAATCCGACGCGGGTTTTCCGGGCTTCTGGATGGCTATCACCCTCACTTCCCTCCAATCATCCGGAACAATGTTGCACTCCAGTAACTGATTGAACAAGTTCAATAAGCGCCTCTTCGCGACGTCTGGGAGGTTTTTGAGCAAATTGAACCTGATTCTATCCATCCCTGGAGCGGAATTGTTACATGAAAGGAGAGCAAGTGAGAATTCAATCATCGAAAGGGACGATCCATATCATCCCTGTCTGCAAAAGCATCACGTAGCTCTTGCCTCACCGGTACCGAATCCGGACAAACTTTCTTTGCGAAGTCAAGTATCCACCGCGACGAGCTTTCACGATCTTCGTTTACGGACGACGCGTTGCGCATTCTTCTCCCGACGGTCCACAGAGTTTTCATTGAAGTCTCGCGCGATAAACCTTCAACAAAAGTGCGCCAATATCCGCGCTTCTTCACTTTGACCAGTTTCTTGAACTGGATTTCGAGCGTGGTGTATCGTTTGTGAAGAACGATCGCCCCGTGTTTCCGAAATTCTTTGAACGCGGCGGATTTCTCGCGATAAAGTTGCGTACACTCGATGTCCCACCACGGACTGTAGGGTTTCCTACGAACCGAAGCTCCTGGCACCGGCCGACGTTGTGCCTGAAGAGCGCTTTCAAGAATCAACTGCGATAGAAACTTGTACTCTTCCCGCGGGGAAGTGCTTCTATCGACTGTATGCCATCGCTGATGGCGTCCGCATATTTGCCCCAATCGATGTGCTTCGTGAGGTCATATGAAAGATCGATGGAAGCAGATTGCTTATGTCCATTGGAAATCGAAACTTCGATCGGCAAATGATCACTACCATGGGGATCTTGGACCACCTTCCAAGTACAGTCCAACGATAATGAGCTCGAACAAATGGAAAGATCTAGACGGCTATCTCTTGCTGGAGGAGCCACTCGTGTAACTTCTAAAAATATTGACATATTGAAGTCGTCGCAGAGGTCGTATATCATTGATGAACGGTTGTCGTCGTACAGTTCCCCCCAGCCTTTTCCGTGGGAGTTAAAATCTCCCAGGAGCAACCGTGGCTCGGGCATAACCGAGCAGATGTGCGAGAGATCTCTTCGAGATATCGCGGTGTTTGGAGGAAGATATATCGAGGCGATACTGAGGTCTTTTCCTCGAATAGTCACCTGACATGCGACAGCTTCGGTGCCAGACATCGGCGCAAGATCGACTCTATAGAAGGAGTGCTGTTTTTGATCCCTAAAAGCACCCTCCATATCGATTTGCCCGATCGCGGCGGATTATGTTGAAATCAGGAAAATGAAGGTTCACATCTGGTGTTAGCCATGTTTCACATAAAGCAAAAGCATCGCATTGTAATTTGTTAACTAAAATTTAAAAATATCTAATTTTGGAAGAATACTTCGACAGTTCCACTGTAGAATCGAAATCATGTTACCCTTATTGACTAAGTTAGCCATCGAAGGATACAAATGACTCGGGGCATTTTCGAAGCCAGCTGCTTCAGGAGAGGAGTCAGAATAGGAAGAACAGTTTTGACCATGTTCTTCACGGGGTCGGAAGCATCAAAGAAGTTGAGGATGAGCTCCACGATGCCAGAAAGTGTGAACATTGGAGCGCTCGGGAGTTCTTCTGCTCGCTCTGTATGCTCTCTTTCTGGCTGAGAAATCGCAAAAAATGGGGTATCTGGGATTTTAGATGTTCCCGGAAGCGGTGGAAACTCTCGATCATCCCGATGTGAAACCACAAAAGTTGATCGTTTTTGAGTATTTCCTCCCGCTTTTAATTTGACCATGTTGGATTGGGGCTCACTTTGAGGCTGTTTTCTAGGCTTTTTCGAGGGTCGCTGGCTCTGTTTTATTCTCTTCCTCGTTGAGCCATTGAAAACAAAGGGAACCCCATTTCCAACCTCGGAGTCAGAGCTACCTTGATCGTCCAAAGGAAGAGACGAGTAGATGGTGTCAGAAACGAGTGGAGGAGCGGCCTTCCTAAACATTTCGGCGTAACTTCGCCGAGAACGTTGCTGAAGAGACCGCTTCTGGTGGATTCGCTGCTGTATGTACGTTGGGCAAGCTTCAAGAGCATGTGGAGGGCTTTCGTTACAATAGACACATTTCGGTGCCGTCTTGCACGCGCCATCCACATGCTTTTCTCCACACGATGCACAGCGAGGTTTATTGCAGCAGTACTGAGCG